>NC_056739.1:1071122163-1071224663 GCF_019279795.1 Protopterus annectens
CAGACTAGAATGAGAGATTGCATAACAAACTTACTTTTATACATTCAAATGAGCCAATCACCTTGGCTACTGACTTAAATACATAATTAACCTCTAAAATGCTAGATCACAGTGAAAAACTAGCTCATAGTAAGTTATATTAACATATTAACATAGTAAAGGCATAAATAAGAATGATACTAAAATCTCTGACATAAAAGCGACAGATTGTTACCAAAAAGTATATGTGTGTGTGTATATATACACTTAAATATAATATATAGTATATGTTGCTAAAAGTGTCACATTGGTAAAACAATTGATACAAATACTATTGAACATAGCAAATGACAGTAATAAAAAACATTCATCAATAAACTTAAAAGTCAATGTTTAAGAGCTCTAGCCTTGAGAAACAGCTTTAGAGAAACTTTATTGTGTAGGCCTGAGGGTTTGTCTGCCTGAAACCTTATAATCCATTTCTGTTCATTAGGTTCAGTTCTATTAACCAAATCACCTCCTCTCATAGTACTGTGCATGATTTCTAACACCAAAAACATAAAGTTATGCCTTGGTGCTTCTTTAGCTATGTGCATAGCTAAAGCACTGGTTTCCTTGCCATTCTTAATATCTCTCAGATGCTCCAGTATCCTATCCTTAAATATTCTCTTGGTCTTGCCTGCATAAAACGCAGGACATGTAGTACAGTAACAAAAATCAACTACATATTTTGTTCGGCAGTCCGCATAGAAAGCACTTTCTATCTTGAATCCTAGTGAGGATGCATGAATTGTCCACCTATATGTACACGAGTACAAGCTGAACATCTCCTACAGATATATGTACCAGTTCTTTCTGGTAAATTCTGCAAACACATAGAATTAGACCTGTAGCAAAGCTGCTTTTTTGAGTGATCTATTGCTCCTAAAAGCAAAATTGGGTCGATCATCTATTATTCCTTTCAATTTCTGTACTGTAGAGATATTATCCCAATTATTCCTAATGACATCACAAACTATGTGGATGTCACTCGCGTAAGTCAAAGGCATCCTTATCTTACCTGTAGTGTCATTCCTATCTGGGATTCTGGGACTAAACATAGCAGATGTGTCGAAGTCTACATTACCAGGGAGCTCATTCGAAAAATAAGGTTTGCATCTCCCTCTCCTTTCACGCCAGGCTTCAGCAATCTGAGAATCAATCATATTACAACTGTAGCCTCTCTCTCTAAATTCATGTTTGAGAGTAACTAGGGCATCTGTCAATTCACTATCATCATTATGCAGTCGCATGACACGAAAAATCTGTCCCTTAAGAAAATTTAACTTAGTATGTTTTGGGTGCATACTGCTGTGATGTAGAATATTGTTCTTTCTAAAATTTTTCCTATACATGGTTGTGGACACAGTGCATAGGTCGTCTTTATTTACCTTTACATCTAAGAAGTCTAATATCTATATGTAAATCTTAGAAAAACATTCAGCTGATTTAAATAAAGAAAGAAATCATTCAATTGCTGTTCTGTGCCTTGCCATAGCAAAAAAATGGCATCCACAAAATGCTTGTACCATTTAATACAGTTACAGTAAATATTGTTGGAAAGCACATGATAAATCTCCCAATTGGCCAAAGATAAATTGGCATAGCTATTGGCACAGGCTGTACCCAAAGCCACACCAATTTTCGGTTTGTAATATTCATTCCCAAAAATATACTTAGACTTGATCACTCCACCAGGAAACGAGGAGGGGTAGCTGTACTCTTCAAGTCTACACTAAATGTCACTTTAGACCCCAGTCAGCCACCCCAGGTCAATATGGCAGAAATAATCGCTACCAAGTTCCAAATTAATAAAAGCATAAATATAGTCTGTGTGTATATTCCACCAGGGAATAATACCAATTCCCTAGAAGATATCCTCCAGTGGTTAGCTAGTAACTATCCACAAGAAACCATAGTACTAGGAGACCTTAACATCGACTGGAACACTTGTTCCTCTCAATCTCTTTCCACCCATCTAAACCTGTATGGATTCACACAGGTTATATCCACCCCAACCAGGATAGGAAAACTTAACCGAAAAGATAGTATACTAGATTGGATACTAATCAATAGCCACCCCCAAATGAATTCTTCGAGGGCTATCCCCGATGACTTCAGCGACCACTTTCTTACATTTATCCGCAAACACAAATCTAATTACTCCCAGCAGCTCATCTACAGAACAATAAGAAATAGTAAAAACTTCAATCCTAGCAAGTTTCAGGATGAACTTAAGGCATGCAACTGGACTGCTCTAAAGCACCTTCCCCTAGATGAAGCTGTCTCCCACTTTAACAATAAATTCCTCACCATCTTTGATGCTCATGCTCCCGCTCGTTCCATGAGGGTAAAAACAAAAGCTGCCCCTTGGCTATTTAAAGAAACTAAAACAAAAACCATAGTCTGAAATGAGGCATGGATAACATGGCATGCGAGATCCCATAAATCAAACCAAATTTAGACAACTAAGAAATGAGACAAAATGAGCTATTCTGTTAGATAAAAAAAAAAATACTACCTCCATCTTCAACAAGGGAATCAAAATAACTCCCAAAAAGTCTGGGCAGGGATAAATAAATTACTGCACCCAGGTCAAACCATCACTCCACCTCCCTCAGCCTCTACCGATAAACTACCAGAGGATATTGCTAACACCTTTAATAATTTCTTTACTGAAACCATCCATGCCCTTGCAAGCCAAATACCCCTTAACTTCTCTAACCCACTGGATAGCACTCCCATCCCTCCTTTAGCTTCCAACCAGTTTCTATATCTTTCATTCGTTCACTGCTCAAAAAATTAAAACCTACTACCCTAGCCACAGACCTTCTCCCAGCCGAATATTTGCAAAAAGCTGCTGATACCATAGCATACCCTGTTTCCATTCTAATTAATTGGTCCATATCAGAAGCCTCAGTCCCCTCTATCTGGAAAATAGCTCGTTTCATACCCCTCCATAAAGGTGGTAACTCTACTGAGTTATCCAATTATAAACCCATAGCCATCTTATCACCTCTGACAAAAATAATGGAAAAATGCATCCATAAACAACTCCTGAACTTTCTAATCCAAAACAACCTACTGGTTAACTCCCAGCATGGCTTCAGACCATATCATAGTACCATCACAGCTCTCCTCACCTTCTGTAATGCAATAAACTATAACAGGAACAACAACAAGCTATCTTCAGCCCTTTTCTTGGACCTGTCAAAGGCTTTTGACATGGTTAACCACCATCTTTTCATCAAAACCCTGGCAACAATGTCTCTAGGTAATCACCCTCTCTGATGGTTTGAATCCTACCTGCACAATAGACAACAATCCGTCTTATGGCAGAACAAACTCTCAAACCTCCTACCCAACACTCTAAGTGTCCCACAGGGGTCTATCTTGGGACCACTTCTGTTTTCCATTTTTATCAATGACCTCCACACTGTAATTCCTGAAGCCATCTGCATTCAATATGCAGATGACTCGACACTGATCTACACTACCACCTCGCAAACAGAACTGCCATCAGTAACTGAGTACTTTCAACCTATTAAAGAACTGGCTTGCCACTCGCTGTCTGATTCTCAACCCTAATAAAACAAAACTCCTACTTTCCACCCCCACTCAAAGTTCCACGGCGTTCTCTCTCTCCATTAATGCTAATAACGATACCATTATCTCTCCAGATGCCCATACAAAACTACTAGGAGTTATTATAGACAACAATCTTAAAGTTTGATGTGCACGGCAACAAAACAGTCAAAACCATTAACATAAAACTGGGCTCACTTTATAGGATAAAGCCATTCCTTACCCCATATTCTACGACCTCCATTGCCCGCTCCCATCCACTCTCTACACTCTACTATGCTTCCCCTTTACTGGCCAACCTAAATAAATCTGATCTTACTAAACTCAAGCTGCTTTAATAACATAGCTAGATTTGCAACTGGTCTACCCTATAGAACTCATCATTGTCATCTTCTTTCGGCTGTTCCTGTTGGGGGTCGCCACAGGTGATCATCTGTTTCCATTTCTTCCTGTCCTCTGCATCTTGTTCTTTCACACCAATCGCCTGCTTGTCCTCTCTCACCACATCCATAAACCTTATCTTCGGCCTTCCTCTTTTCCTCTTACCTGGCAGCTCCATCCTTAGCATCCTTTTCCCAATGTACCCAGCATCCCTCCTCAGCACATGTCCAAACCAACGCAATCTCGCCTCTTTTGCTTTGTCTCCAAACTGTCCAACCTGAGCTGACCCTCTAATATACTGATTCCTAATCCTGTCCATCATAGTTACACCCAGTGCAAATCTTAACATCTTTAACTCTGCCACATCCAGCTCTGACTCCTGCCTTTTTGTCAGTGCCACCGTCTCCAACCCATATAACATAGCTGGTCTCACTACTCTCTAGTAGACCTTCCCTTTCACTCTTACTGGTACCCGTCTGTCACAAATCACTCCTGACACACTTCTCCACCCATTCCACCCTGCCTGTACTCTCTTCTTCACCTCTCTTCCATACTCACCTCTTCTTCACCTCTCTTCCATACTCACCATTACTCTGAACTGTTGATCCCGAGTACTTAAACTCATCCATCTTTACCAACTCTACTCCCTGCATCCTCACCATTCCTCTACCCTCCTTCTCATTTACACACATATATTCTGTTTTAGCCCTGCTGACCTTCATTCCTCAACTCTCTAAAGCATATCTCCACCTCTCCAGGGTCTCCTCAACCTGGTCCCTACTCTTACTACAGATCACAATGTCATCTGCAAACATCATAGTTCACTGGGCCTCCTGTCTGATCTCATCTGTCAACCCGTCCATCACCACTGCAAATAAGAAAGGGCTCAGAGCTGATCCTTGATGTAATCCCACCACCACCTTAAACGTATCTGTCACTCCCACTGCAGTCCTCACCAATGTCACACTACCCTCTTACATATCCTGTACCACTCTTAGGTACTTCTGTGCCACTCCTGACTTCCTCATACAATACCACAACTCCTCTCTTGGTACCCTGTCATAAGCTTTCTCTAAGTCCACAAAGACACAATGCAACTCCTTCTGACCTTCTCTGTATTTCTCCAACAACACTGTCAGAGCAAACATTGCATCTGTAGTGCTCTTTCCTGGCATGAAACCATACTGCTGATCACTAATCATCACCTCCCTTCTTAACCTAGCTTCCACTACTCTTTCCCATAACTTCAAGTTGTGACTGATCAATTTTATCCCTCTGTAGTTACTGCAGCTTTGCACATCACCCTTATTCTTAAAGATAGGTACCAAAACACCTTTTCTCCACTCCTCAGGCATCCTCTGACTTTCCAAAATTTCATTAAACAATCTGGTTAAAAATTCCACTGCCATTTCTCCTAAGCACCTCCATGCTTCCACTGGTATGTCATCTGGGCCAGCAGCCTTTCCATTCTTCATCCTCTTCATAGCTGTCCTTACTTCCTCCTTGCTAATCTGTTTCACTTCCTGATTCACTAGCCCCACATCATCCAACCTTCTCTCTCTCTCATTCTCTACATTCATCAGCCCCTCAAAGTACTCTTTCCATCTACTCAACACACTCTCCTCGCTTGTGAGTACGTTTCCCTCACTATCCTTTATCACCCTTACCTGCTGCACATCTTTCCTAGCTCTGTCCCTCTGTCTAGCCAATCGGTACAGGTCCTTTTCTCCCTCTTTAGTGTCCAATCTCTCATACAACTCTCCATATGCCTTATCCATAGCCTCGCCACCTCATCTCCTTATACACATGTCTACTTTCATCTCTTTGACAATCCCACTTCTTCTTCGCCAGCTTCTTCCTCTGGATACTCTCCTGTACGTCCTCATTCCACCACCAGGTCTCCTTGTCCTCCTTCCTCTGTCCAGATGTCACACCAAGCACCTTTCTAGCAGTTTTCCTTACTAGCTCTGCTGTAGTTACCTAGCCATTCAGAACCCATCATTGTAAAAATCTAAATTATCTCAGATGGCTAGAGCTACCCAGGCAGATTCAGCATATATAAAACCTGCATTTGCACGGTTTTTGTGCTAGTATACAGCTCAGCAAGCTCCTGCCTGGTGCCCTGCAGAGTTCTACAGCAGCAGAGAGACATAAAGAGAGACTTTGGAGTGATTAAGTATAATTTTTCTGCATTTTCTTGCTGCCTGTAGCTAATTCCGCCTAAAACGCTGATTTTCTAGAGTTTCTGTGATTTAAAAAGCTTGTTTCAGCTACATATTGTACTTATTTTACTGCCTGCACTTTAACAAAGTCGTTTTTGTGTTTAAATTACCTGTTTAACTGTTGTAGGATACACACTCAAGTGTGATAGCCATTTCTGTGCATTTAAAGTGTTTTTTTTTATTGTATCTGCTTTATTTTCTGAAAAAAAAAAAAAAAAAAATACTTGTTTTTCCACCTTTCTAAGCTAGTTTAGTCCAGTTTTCAGGTTAGTGCTGAATTCAGGACTGTGTTACACATCTCTGTGTTTGCCCATACCTTACTTGGATAGAAGGAAGTTTCTCTGCTCACTGTGAGAGAGGGAGCTTTGAGCAGCCTGTCTGTCCCTGGAGGAGCGGTTTCAGCCCAGAAAATAGTTTATTGGCCATTTTGGGCTAATTTCTATCGCTTTCATTTCCCTGCTATGAAACCCGCATTTGCGTGGTTTTGCACGCCAGGCAGCACCGGTTAGCTAACGTGTAAGTATTCCCGGCTCCACAAAGTCTACTCTTCAATTTTTCCCTTGGAACTAGACAAACTTTCAACTTAAGCACTCAAATCATTCACTTCTCATCCTGGCACTTGCCCAAAACGCATAGCAAGCACTAATAAACCTTAGCACTAGACCACCCTGTAGAGAAGGACAAGGCTTTCTATTCGACCTTACCAGCCAATCAATAAAACCGTTCACTGTACCTATCCAGGCATGTCCAAAGGGCAGTTTCAGGTGTACTCTCCAGTCCAACTGCTGAATCCTGGGCATTTTGAGTCAATGTTACAATTGCCTCATGTACACAGACAACCCTGTCCTCCTTCCACCAAACACTAATACATGCAATTGATGCAAGTATACAGGCAAACTGGAGGCTAAGCTCTCTCAACCCAAGAATGGACCAGGCAGTCAAGAGGAGAAGGGAATTACTTGCATCACACCACCAGTCTCACATAGACCTATGAAACCAGCACTGGCAAAAAACACACATAAATACACAAAAACATACTCTGATGCTATAAATAAAAATCTGCAAAAGCAACAGAGACCTCCAAAGCAGACATCCAAGCAGCCTCCACCCCCCCCCCAACACAAACCATGAAACACATACTTAACAAAACCAGTGTGCCACACAATCACAGCCCTTAAGGCAAAATAACATACCCAACACACTAGTAATAGGTGACTCTATAGTCAGGCACACTGACGTCCCACTCACTAGGCTGAACAAGGAGAAGGTTACTTTTAGTTGCCTGTCAGGTGCCAGGATCCGCCACATAACACAAGCACTCATGTCACTCCAGAACAAGTACAAATATGACTCTGTCATTGTCCATGTTGATGTGAATGACCTGAGCCATACCTCCCTGGACTACATGAAGAGACATGAAGGAGCTCTCTGATCACGTAGCCTAGGCCAGTATGCCCCTGAGTAGCATCCTGCCCTCACCAAGAATGATACCACAGTATAGAGAAAAAAATATCAATTTCAACAATTGGCTAAGCTTCTGGTGTCATTCAAAGGGGATCCAGTGTCTTGTCAGCCTGGAATGACATGCTCGACAAGCCATGCTGCTTTGCTAGAGACGGCTTGCACTTGTCACCCTTAGGCTTTCGAATACTGGCCAAGGCTCTTGCCACCCCCATAGTGCCTTTTTTTAGGCAAGGCTCAAAAGACAAACCCACCTCCATAAATAGCACAAGTAACAAAAAACTAAGGGTAATGCTGCTCAGTGCCAGAAGTCTAAATCTAAAAATGCACGCACTCAAGGCACTCCTCAGTATGGAGAAAATCGATATATGTGCAGTAACAGAAACCTGGTTTAGGGCTCCAGGGAGCACCCCAGCATTACCAGGCTACAACTCATACCATACATTTCGGCCACAAAACCCGGACCGAAATACAAAAGGCAGGGGAGTATCCATATTCATCAAGGATACCCACACCTCCAGGTTAGTGGCACAGCACGATGCTTCAGAGATCATCCATGTGAACTAACAATGGGCAAAACTGCTATTCAAATTATAGCTCGTTACAGATCATCCACCATGTCACAGGACCCCCACTCTGCATTCCTGGAAACACTGGGAAACATAAAGGTCCTACCAAACACCCTTATATTGGGTGATTTCAATTACCCAAACATTAACTGGGAGAACTATTTATTTATTTTTATTTATTTTACATTTGTTAACTGGGATAGTCCGACTGGAGACAAGTCCATTTTCAGCGGAGGCCCGGGTTGAAAAGCTCCACATTGCAAATAATTGACACTTAAGTATGTAGTTACATAGAAATCAACACATTAAGAAATCACTAACAATTTATATTCAAGGTTCCATGTAATTGAAGCACACATTGTGGGTTTACGGTAGTCGTATAGAGATAACATTATACATGTTAGAAGTGTGTAAGAGAGAAAGACGTATTTCAAGGTTGAATGTAAGAATGCTAGTTAAGATACAAGGTGGTTAGCTAAGAAGGAAAGTTTTAGTGAATATAATATAGAGGGGGAGAAGAGTGTAGGCTCAGAATGGGTAGGAATCAAACTATGTTCCTGATAATAGGATTCTAAAGTTTGTAGAGAAGTGTATGTTGTTTGGGATGGGGAAGGTTATTAATGGGTATTTCACCTCTGTGAGCTAAGTTTATTTTACGTTTGTCATAAAACATATATGTATATATTTTTTGTTTTTGGTTAGTCTAGGTGGAGACATGGACATAACTATGTATTTTCTTACCTATTTGTTATATTTTGGTTAGTCTGGGTTAAGACATGGACATAGCCAATCCCTGTTTAGATAGATCTTTAGGGATGTTTTAAATTGGGGCAGGGAGGATATAGTTGTTAGTTCAGCAGGAAGTAGGTTCCATTTTTTTCCAGCAGAGTTGGAGAATAAAGATTCACCAGCTGAGTTGTTGGCTTTGGTTGTTTGTACTAGCATTTTATTAGATGAGCGGAGGGATGCTAGGTTGGTGAAGGGGGTAATAATATTAGACAGAGTGGGAGTACTGGTAGGTAGATAGATGGTTTTATGTATAACTATGAGTTGGTTATAATGGAGCTGATTGGGTAGTTCTAGCCAGCCTAGTTTGTGAAGATTTTGACAGTGGTGGGTTCTATAGGCTGTCCCTGTGGCAAATCTAGCTATATTGTTATAGGAGGTATTGATTTTGTTAAGGTTTGATTTACTTAGATTTGTAAGGATGGGTGAGGCGTAGAGAAGGGTTGACAGCAGATGTGTCCGAGCTATGGTAGTTCTGGCAGATGGGGTTAAGAATTGTTTAATCCTATACAAGGAGCCTATTTTTTTGTTAACTGTTTTTATGGTTTTGTATATATGGGCGTCATACTTCAGATTATTATCAATGATTACTCCAAGTAGTTTAGTGTAAGGTTCAGGGGAGATTATGGTGCCATTGTTAGATGAAATTGTAATTTTTGGTAATGTTAAATTACGGGTAGGGGAGAAAAGAAGAAGTTTTGTTTTGTTTGGGTTAAGCAGGAGGCGATGATTATTCAGCCACTTTTCTATTTTATTGAAGGTGGTTTGGGATAGGGATTGTAGTTCTGTGGTAGTGGAGACAGAGCAGATAAGTGTGGAGTTGTCTGCATACTGTATACAAGTTGTATCTGGGATAACATTGGGTAGGTCGTTTTTGAAAATAGTGAAAAGGAGGAGACCCAATATAGAGCCTTGGGGTACTCCAAGGTTGACAAGTAGAAGGGGGGATAGATTATCTTTCCATATAACAGCTTGATGTTCATCGTGTTACCCTGCCGTAGTCATCACACTTGGGTTGTCCTGTCGTCAGGCAGTCCCGCAGTCGGCCGGAATTTCAAAGTCTTGGTCCAGCGTCGTTTGCTGTCGCTTCTTCCCTGAAGTCAGTGCGCCAGGGGTATATATAATGCATCTGATGCCATTTTCTTCAAGTCTTTCTTGCCGTGTGGTGCCCAAAGCAGAAGCAGTTCGCAAGTGCCGGTCGGCCAACTCCTGAGATTTTCGAAGTCGAATTTCAGATCTGAAGTCTTCAGTAAAGCTAAGTACCCCGTTGGGGAAACTTTTCTTGCCTCAGAACGATGTCAGAAAAAGTTAACAATTGTATTTCTTGTGGGAAGCAAATACCTCATAAGGATTTTCATTCTTACTGCATACCTTGCCTAGGCCCAGAACACGACGTCACTGGTTGTCGTTTTTGTGCTAGGTTTAATAAGCGTACTATAAAAAGACGCTTTGATTTTGCATGACACTACTTCGGTAGAAAATTTAACTACACAATGCCGTTGGAGCAACCGACTACCGGCGTGCACAAAAAACGCAAGGATGAAGACAGGCAGCCTAGACCCAAGCCAGACTCCGAGGCCTCATCTGGACTGGTCACCGGTTCACCGGTCTTCAGTGAGGCTCCGACGCAGCCCCTGACTACCGCAGATTTGGAACCTGAGACCACTTCGGAGCCTTTGGCGGAGAGTGCTAGGCCGACGGAGCCATTTTGTTTAGCCCCTACCGACGACACTGCAGAAAGAGATGTCGGTGCTGCAGAAACACCTTCGGTTTCTGAAGGTGTCTTCAGACCGACGACGCTCACCATAAAAATGTATCCTAAGCTTAAGACTCCTATTAAACTTAAAATGACTGCACTTCAGTCTCCAGTTCAAGGCCCCATGATTAAGAAACAGATGCTTAAAATGGCTGAAGATTTGCTCTCTTTAATCAGAGGTTCCCAACCCCCACCCGACAAAAGGCCTAGACAAGAGGAAGATTATGCTTCCTCTGATCAAGTGTCTGTTTCCTCAGGCTCCTCTGAGGACCAAGATTACTCCTTCTTCCCTTATGAAGATTCTGATGCTGAGGATTCTATTCCCTCAGCTTCTCCTCCTGAAGACTATTCCTTTGGGGAAACTTTACACACTATGAGGGAACATTTTCACTGGGAAGGTCAGGACTACTCTGACTCAAAGAAAAGGCTCAGAGAGTTTCTTTTACTCCACCAGCACAGACCACTTGCCATCCCCCCAGTTTTAGACATCGTGGATGATGTTTACTTAGAATCTAGTTTAAACCCAGAATCTGCCTCCTGCTCCAGCCAAGCCAGACATACTGTAGAGTGCCTGATTCCCACAAATTCCTTTATAAAAGCCCTGTTGCTGATCCAGAGACTATCTTCCAGGGTCCAAAAGGGGCTATGGCTTCTATGGCAAAAAATTCTGTACCCTCTGAAAGGGACTCCAGAGCACTAGACAGGTGGGAGAAAAAGGTTTACACCTCAGCCACTCTAGCTATGAGAGCACTAAATTGCCAATTTCACATGCTAAAATATCGGCAATTTCTAATGTCTCAGTTAAAACAAAAAATGAGCACACTCCCTCAACAGTCTGAATTGAAAGAAATGCAGGATCTGTTGCATGCAACTGAACAGGTGGGCAAACATACTTTACAATATGGGTTTGATTCTTTGGAGGCTTCCTGCAGAGCAGCTGTCACTGGGTCTGTTATACGTAGGCATGCTTGGTTAAAGGAACAAACTCTGCCTGATCATGTTAAAGCAAAGGTTCTAGATGCTCCCTTACAGCAAGATGTTCTATTTGGAGTTAAAGCAGAAGAAGTCTTAAAGAAAATGGAGGATAAGGCAAAATCTATGCAGTCAGTCAAAGATTTTCTACAGATACAGCCCCCTCGCTTCAGCAGAAATTGGCCAACAAAAAATTGGTCCTTTCCAGCTACTGACAGACCACAGAGGGGTAAATACAGACGTCCAAGAGGCAGTGAACAACCACAAGCCCAATACAAACCTCGACAATGGGGCACTGCAACACAGAAGGGAGGAGAAGACGGGTCCCGAACTACCAGAAGGCAAACTCAATTACTTGCACCTCATCTGGCCAAGCAACTCTCTCTTGACAGCTCCCTTGGGAGGAAAACTCGCACTTTTTTCAGACAACTGGCACATTGTCACAAAGGACAAATGGGTCTTAAACATAATTTCACGAGGATACAGGTTCCATTTCCACACCTTGCCAATGAAAAGAGGAATGCCAAACCTGCCACAAAATCAATGGGCAGAGGCACAAAAACAAATTACAGCTCTCATGGACATGAGAGCCATTCATCTGGTACCTACACGAGAGCAAGGCCAAGGATTTTACTTGAGACTCTTTCTAGTCCCCAGAAAGGACAATGCCTGGAGACCAATTCTGGACCTTTCAATTCTAAACACCTTCTTACAAGTACCCAAATTCAAGATGCTAACACTACAGCAGCTTCTTCCCATGTTGGGCAAGAAAGCATGGCTAGTAACATTGGACCTCAAGGAGACATACCTGCATGTCCCTATCAGACAAAGTTGCAGAAGATACCTCAGTTTCATTGCAGGTTCAACCCATTACCAATTCTCTGCACTGCCCTTTGGCTTATCTACTGCGCCCAGGGTCTTCGCAAAATGCCTGGCACCAGTAATTGCATACTGCAGACAAAGAGGAATTCAGGTATACCCATACCTGGATGACTGCCTCATTCAAGCAGAAAGCAAGGACATCCTCTTACAACATCTGGCTTTTGTAAAACATCATCTAAGTTGCCTGGGGTACACAGTAAACGAAAAGAAATCAAAACTAGTACCCTCACAAAATATGACATTCCTGGGTGCCAGCTTGAATACAACGGCCCAGAAGGCTTATCTGACGCCAGACAAACAACTACAACTGACTCAATATTTCAAAACAATGGCAACAAAGACCAAACTCCCTGCAAGAAAAATTCTGCAGGCCTTGGGCTTCATGGCATCTTACATTCTACTAATACCATTTGCAAAGCTGCATATGAGGAAATTACAGTGGTACCTAAAAAGCGTATGGTCTCAGCACAGCCACACCTTGGACACAATGATATCTCTCATTCCCTGCCTACAACAGGAGTTTCTATGGTGGTCACAGGCATGTCACCTCAACAAGGGTCAGCCTTTCACCTTGCCCCCAGCCAGGCAAACTATGACAACAGATGCATTGGACTATGCCTGGGGGGGCACACATGGCAGGACAGTGCGTTCAAGGCGTATGGACTGCGGATCAAAGGAATCTGCACATCATTCAAAAAGAGATGCTAGCTGTACAGAATGCTCTGACAGCTTTCAAGAACTTATTACATCCAGGACAACTTACAATAAGGACAGACAACACCACAGTAATGTGGTACATAAACAAACAAGGGGGTACACACTCCTACCTTCTATGCAGGCAAGCAATGACCTTGTGGAACACAGCACTGGCTTACCAAGTTCAGTTACAAGCTCAATTCCTGACAGGAAAAAAGAACACATTGGCAGACGACCTCAGCAGAAACATCATGGATCCCCACGAGTGGAAACTGGATCCTCAAGTATTTGCAATGATAACTCAAAAATGGGGCCTTCCAGACATAGTTTTGGGGGCTGGCAAACAGGTCTATCAGCTAACAACATTTTGTACAAGGATACTTCACCATCAAGCTTGGAAAGTGGACGCACTCTCAGGTTGGAAAAACCTGACAGTATATGCCTTCCCGCCATTGCCTCTCCTCACAAAGGTGCTTCTGAAAGTCAGAAAGGAGAGACCATGACTGATACTCATAGCCCCAGACTGGCCACGCCAGCACTGGTACCCACTATTAAGGAATATGGCCCAGGGCCCACCTTGGATTTTACCACAAATTGCCCATTTGCTCACACAGCAAAACAATCAGATTCTACACAGCCAGCTCAAAACCTTAAATCTGGCTGCATGGCAAATCACCTAAGCATCCAGCCAGCTCCTCTTTCCCAAGCAGTTATGGATGTTATTCTGGAAGCTAGGAGGCCCAGCACCAGGAAGGCCTACTCGGACAAATGGAAAAGGTTTTGCACCTGGAACCAAGCTAAAGGCCACAACACACTTCAGCCTCACATGCCTCAGATTCTACAGTATTTAACTGAGATGTTGCACAAGGGACTTTCTTTTTCTTCCATTAAAATCCACGCATCAGCTATTTCAGCCCACTACAACACGGATCCACCCTTATTTTCACATCCACTTCTAAGGCAGTTCCTCAGAGGGGCAAAAAACATTAGGCCCCCCAGGAGAGCACCTACACCAACATGGGACCTCAATTTTGTGCTGGAAAAACTTACGCTACCTCCCTTTGAACCAGCCTACTCTGCAGATCTACAGATTATATCATGGAAGACTGCCCTGCTGCTAGCAATAACTTCAGCTAGAAGAATCTCAGAGCTGCAGGCACTCATGGCAGTGGAACCTTTCCTCATTTTCCATCAAGACAGAGTTTCTCTACGAACTAATCCTTCCTTCATGCCTAAGGTGGTTTCCAGTGTGGCTTTAAATCAAACCATCCACTTACCCACCTTCTTCCCAAATCCACAGAACAAAGGAGAAAGACTCCTGCATTCCTTGGACATTCACAGGCAACTTCGTTACTACTTGGATAAAACTAAGGTTTTCAGAAAATCTGACCAGCTCTTTGTATCCTATGCTACAGCTTCACAAGGGAAGGCTATATCAAAACAAACCATTTCCAAATGGATAGGACATTGCATTCGTTTTTGCTATACCCACCATGGAAAACCAGTTCCTGCTACCATTAGGCCCCACTCTACCAGGGCAACAGCTACATCTACAGCCTTCCTCAGGGGGGTTCCAACCAAGGAGATTTTGGAAGCTGCAACTTGGAGTTCAGTACACACCTTTACCAAACACTATCACTTACCACTTTACTCTAAGACTAGAGCTGGCTTCGCCACTGCAGTTCTGCAGGGCCTTCTAGCCTCCTCTAACCCTCTGTGACTCCTCCTCCCATCCTTAGCTTTGGGATTCTACCCAGGTGTGATGACTGCAGCAGGGTAACACGATGAACATAGTACAGTTTTGTACCTACCATAAATGTAGATGTTCGAGTGTACACCCTGCTGAAGTCCAGGTTACCCTCCCTCCATCCCCTCTGATCTAACTGGCTAAATCCCTACAATACCTTCCTGATGTATTTGCTTATAGCTGGAGGGATTTTGTGTTTGTGCTAAAATTTCTTAAATTGGTACTAATTACTGACCACCTTTTTGGGGGCACCTGACATCTGGGGCAAGAAAAACTGAAGAAAATGGCGTCGGATGCATTATATATACCCCTGGCGCACTGACGTCAGGGAAGAAGCGACAGCAACCGACGCCGGACCAAGACTTTGGAATTCCGGCCGACTGCGGGACCGCCTGACGACAGGATAACCCAAGTGTGATGACTGCAACTGGGTGTACACTCGAACATCTACATTTATGGTAGGTACAAAACTGTACTTTGTCTGCCATGAAGGTAAGAGTAGAACCAGTTGATTACTGGATTGTCTAAGGAAAGTGATTTTAGAGAGTCTAGGAGTAGGTGGTGATTTACCATGTTGAATGCTTTTGAAAGATCGAGAAAGGGGGCATAAGAGAGCTTATTTTGATTACGGTTGTCATTTATTGTGTGTGAAAAGGAGAGAAGGGCAGTAGATGTACTATGTGCAGGTCTAAATCTGTACTGGGTTGGTGCTAGTAGAGTATTCTGAGTAAGGTGTGTTAGAATTTGCTTGTGTATGCATTTTTCCATTATTTTGGCTAAGGGAGATAGTGTGGCTATAGGTCTATAGTTAGAGAGTTCTGTGGAGGTTCCCCCTTTATGAAGAGGAATAATGTGTGAGATTTTCCAGATGGAGGGGATGTGGGATTCTTGTATAGTACGGTTGATAAAGATGGAAATAGGGTATGCTTTTTCATTAGCGGACTTTTGCAGAAACTCTGCGGGAAATAGGTCTACTGCCAGAGTGGTGGGTTTTGTTTTTTTAAGTAAGGATTTAATATAGTCTGTGGGTATAGGATCAACTTTAAAGGGTGGGATATTTGCCTGAGTGGGTGCAGTAGTAGTAGAGGAGATGGGAGATAGGTTGTTAGCAAGGGACTGGACTGTTTCTGTGAAGAAAGTATTAAAGGTTCATAGGTTGGTACTAGGCTATCAGCCCTAGGGCCTATACAAGCCTAGCCATAACAATTCCCTGGCTATTTCTTCTCACATTATTTACTTTCCTGGACCCCTGTCTAGCAGGCCGACTGACGTGATCCCTGGGGTGAATTTCCTTTCTCCCATCCAATCGTCAAGGTTCCTCTTGAAGAGGTCCAAAGAGGCACTCTGCTTGACATGTATGGGCAATCTATTCCAGAGTCTGGGGAGTCTCTGGGTCAGGAACCTATCCCTCCAGCATGTTTTGTTTATTGTGATGACAAGGTTTAGATCCCTGGAGCGTGTAGCTCTGAGGGATTGGGATTTCTTTAAGTGTAGCATGTCCAACAGCTCTGGGTTTGACATGGCCTTGTATGTTAAGCAGAGATCGCCCCTGAGTAGACGATATGCGACAGAGTATGGCTGGAGTTTTTTAAGGCGGTCAGCGTAGGGCATCTGCTTTAGGCCTGTGATTCTTTTAGTGAGGTATTTCTGAGGCCTTTCCAGTTGTTGCAGATGTCTTGAGAGGTACATACCAAATGGGGCGTTGTATTCTATAATGGGTCTAATGAGGGATGAGTACAGTGGGACAATGACCTCCTTTTTTCTGGATGAAAAGCCCTTCGTGATGAGGTGTGCCACATAGAAGGATTTCCTGACTGTTGTGGCGATGTGGTTATCGAAGGTGAGACCACTGTCCACCTGTGTCCCCAAGTCTCTTATCACACTTTCTGTGTTTAGTGTACTGCCACCTATATGGTAATTCATGGGTACATGTTTTTTCCCAAAGGGGATAACAATACATTTCTTGGCATTGAGCTTGAGCCCATGGCTCTGGCACCAAACATCTGTTTCTGTAAGGCCCTTTTGTAGAGTATCCACATCATTTGGGGATTCAGTAATGGCTCCCAGTTTGCAGTCATCTGCAAACTTTGTTAGCCAGAGTCCCTTAGTGTTGACCTGTACTTCAGAGAAGTAGATGCCAAATAAGAGCGGCCCCAGGACTGAACCCTGAGGTACTCCACTTGTCACTTGTCTGGAGCTGGATTTGGAGTCGGCTACCTTTACAATGTGGGTTCTATCAGTAAGCCATTTAGCAACCCATTGGGTGACATAGGGATTAATGCCCAACTTAGTAAGTTTATTTATGATTCCAGAGTGGGGGATGGTGTCAAAGGCCTTGGCAAGGTCTAGATAGGCTGCGTGGACCACCTTACCCTTGTCCATGGCTCTGGAGACTGATTCAAAGAAGTCAGTCAGGTTCAGGAGACAAGATTGGCCCTTCACAAACCCAAACTGGGTGGGGTCCAGTGTTTGAAGGTTGCCAATGTCTTTGTTTATAAGTTCCACAATAATACGCTCCATGGCCTTGCAGATAAGGCTTGTCAGACTGATGGGACGGTACTTTCCGGGATCCAAGGTGGATCCCCCCTTGTGGATTGGGATAACTGTAGCTCTGCGCCACTCAGTGGGCACAAAACCTGAGGTGAGGCTATGATTAAACATGACACTTAGGTGAGGTGCCAGTTCATATTGTAGTTCATGTAGTACACAGCCCGGGATGTCATCTGGTCCCATGGATGCTGTATTCTTGGCTTTAGAGAGTGTGTTTTGTATCTGTGTGGCCGTTATTACTGGAATTTAGCAATCTTCCGGTATTGAGATGGGCCATTTAGGGGGTGAGAGGGGGGTGAAGTTGGCACTGAATCGATCTGCCAGGATATTGGCAAGATCCTTCGGATCAGTATATTTAATGCCATTCTGTTTTAGCTCAGAGCAGATCTGAGCATTGCCATTTAGATTGTTGACATAGTTATAGAATGCTTTGTGGTTGTCTTTGGAATCTTTGGCAATTTTATTTTCGTAACTAGCTTTGGAAGATTTTATGAGGCATCTCAGTTTCTTACTGAGGTTAGTAAGGGAGTTTTTTGCATCCTGGGATTTTCCTCTTTTCTGCAAAAGTTTCTTCCTTTTGTTGTAAAGTTTGTTTATGGCAGGGGACCACCAGATTTGCTTCCTTTTTTTGGATGAGAGCATTTTGGTCATTGCAACACTCCTAGGAGGTAGTTGTAGGGTAGTTGAGGGGGTGGGAGTTGTTGATTTTGCCTGGGTGGAGCAGTTTATTCAGACATGACCAGAATTTTTGGGGTTGATTTTGTTTTTTTTTTTGCTGTAAATTTTAAATAGTAGTTTTGTTTGACACAATAGACCTCTTTGTTTCATTTCTCATTTGTTTGTATCTAATGTGGGCTTGTGGGCATTTGGTGGCTCTCCAGGAGGTCCATGCTTTGTTTCTAGCAGTAATTTTTTGTCTAGTACTATTGGTTAGCCATGGTGCAGTTTTGTTTTTGGTTTTGATTGTTCGTGTGGGAGCATGTCTGTCTAAGATGGCAAGGAATCTAGCATTAAATTCTGAGACAGATTTGTCAAGGGGGAGTACTTTAAGATTGTCCCATTTGCATGAGTTAAGTTCAGTTTGGAAACAAGTTAGGTTAAAGTTTTTTGTATACCTAAGTGTTTTAAAGGTAGTTTTTTGAGATATGTCATCCTTTTTCCTGATTATATAGGTTAAGAGGTGGTCGCTCATGTCCTCAGGTATGGTACCTGATTTGTAAAACTGAGGGTTGTTATTTATTAAGATCCAATATAGGATACTTTCCTTATTGTTGGGTTTATTGATTCTAGTGGGGGAAGTAATTATCTGGGAGAAACCATGTAAGTTGATATGGGTTGTGGGGAAGTTTGATGAACATGTTAACCAGTTGATATTGAAGTCCCCGAGAATGATTGTTTCTTGGGGATGGTTAGTGGATAACCATTGGAGGGTGCTTTCTGAGGTGTCTATGTTGTTGCCTAGGGGAATATAGGTACATACTATGATTATAGATTTGTGTTTAAGTTGGACTTTTGAGATGATTGTTTCCGAGCTGGTAGTTGGTAGTTCTTGTGGGGTGGTAATTGTGGATACCTCGAGTGGATTTATAAAGGATGGCTACTCCACCTCCTTTTCTACCTTTCCAGTCCAGTCTTGTTATATTGTAGTTAGGGGGTATAATTTCATTATCAGGGATAGCAGGCTTGAGCCAGGTTTCTGTAAGAGAGTAGATCAGGGGAATGAATGTCCAGGAGGGAATGCAGGTAGTGGATTTTCTTATTTATACTTCTAATATAAGAGATTGCTATCTACCTGGGTCCCCCAGATCTCTTATTACCTGTGGTAATTTGTTGGTGTTTTGTTTTTCCCAAATGGGATGACTATGCATTTTTTGGCATTTAGCTTGAGGCCATGACTTTGACACCAGGTGTCCGTCTCAGTAAGGCCCTTTTGGAGGATGTCCGTGTCAGCCGGAGAGTCAATTATGGCTCCCAGTTTGCAGTCATCGGCGAACTTTGTTAGCCATAGTCCTCCTGTGTTTGCCTGTACTTCCGAGAAGTATATTCCGAACAGTAGGGGTCCCAGGACCGAGCCTTGCGGGACACCACTTGTGACTGGTTTAGTCAGACCTGGAGCCCACTATTCTTACCATGTGAGATCTGTCTGTAAGCCAGTTGGCAACCCATCTTGTGACGTAGAGGTTTATGTTCAGGCTGGTGAGTTTTTCTGTAATACCCGAGTGGGGAATGGTGTCAAAAGCCTTGGCGAGGTCAAGGTAGCTTGTGAGAACCACCTTTCTCTCATCTGTGGCCTTGGTGACTGTCTCAAAGAAGTCCACCAGGTTTAATAGGCATGATCTGCCCTTAACAAAGCCGAACTGGGTCAGGTCAAGTGTTTGTTAATGAGTTCCATGATGATGCGCTCCATAGCATTCAGACCAGGCTAGTCAGGCTTATGGGGCGATAGTTACCAGGGTCAGTTGTGACCCCTCCTTTGCGGAGAGGAATAACCATTGCTGTGCACCATTCTATGGACACGTAGCCTGTGGAGAGGCTGAGGTTGAACAGCGTGTTTAGGTGGGGGTAGTTCGTTCTGTAGTTCGTGCAAGACGCAGCCTGGGACACCATCTGGTCCCATTGACGTTGTGTTTTTGGCTTTTGAAAGGGTTGTTTTCACCTGGGCGTCTGTGATTTTTGGGACACTACACTTTTCCGGTATTGTTATGGGCCTTTTTGGAGGTGAGAGGGGGGTGACGTTTGCACTGAATCTATCTGCCAGGATGTTGGCAATATCAGTAGGTTCAGTAAATTTTGTGCTATTTTGCACTAGTTCATTGCATATCTGCGAGTTGCCACTTTCTTAACATAGCTAAAGAAGGCTTTGTGGTTATCTTTTGAATCCTTGGCTATTTTTCTTTCGAAGTTAGCCTTGGATGATTTCATGAGGGACCTCAGTTTCTTACTGATACTGATCAGGGATGTCTTTCCTTCTTGGGATTTGCTTTTTTTCTGAACTAGTTTCCTCCTTCTATTGTGTAGCCTGCTTATTGCAGGGGTCCACCAAACTGGTTTCCTCCTCTTAGAGGAGTGAGTATTGGTTTTGCTAGAGATGGCACGATCCATGCATCCTTGTAGAGTGCATTTGTAAAGGTTTCTGCAGCGTGATCCTTTAGCGTGGGGGCTGTGAAACTTACCACCTCTGCCTTAAGTAAGGTGAAGTTTGCTTTAGAAAAGTTTTTTTTACTGTGGTTTCCTTAGTTGGGGGTGGTGGTGGGGTGTGGACATCCAGAGTGATTAATTTATGGTCTGATCTAACCAGTGACTGGTTGACCTCCGGTGTGGAGCACCCGTCACCCTTATTGGTGATGACCAGGTCCAGTATATTTTCACCTCTGGTAGGGGAGTTTTACCAGCTTATCCAGGGCATTTGAGTTGATGAATTCCAGGAAGCGCTGGGTCTGGGAATTTGTACTCTAGTAGTTTTCCCAGTGAATGGTAGGATAATTGAAATCACCCAATATCAGGGTGTTTGGTAGGACCTTCATGTTTTCCAGTGTCTCCAGAAAGGTGGAGTGGTGGTCCTGGGTCATGGAGGGTGATCTGTAGTAGGCCACAATTTGCATTGCAGATTTGCTAGATGTTAGTTGTACATGGATGATGTCAGAGGTATCTTGCTGCGCCACTAACCTGGAGGTATAGGTATCCGTGATGAATATGGATACACCCCATCCTTTTGTGTTTTGGTCCGTGTTCTATGGCCGAAATCTGTGGTATGAGTTGTAGCCCAGTAGTGCTGGGGTGCTCTCTGGATCCTTGAACCAGGTTTCAGTTACTGCACAGATGTCGACGTTCTTCATACTGAGGAGTGCTTTGAGCGCATGCATTTTAGGATTTAAACTCCTGGCATTGAGAAGCATAACCCTCAGTTTTTTGTTAATTGTGCTGTTTACGGAGGTGGGTTTGACTTTTGACCCTAGTCTAAAAAAGGCACTATGGGGGCAGCAAGAGCCTTGGTCAGTATTCAAAAGCCTAGGGGTGACAGGTGCAAGCAGTCTCTTGCGAAGCAACGTGGCTTGTCGAGCATGTCGTCCCTGGCTGACAGACACTGGATCCCCTTTGAATGACACCAGAAGCTTAGCCAATTGTTGAAATTGATCATTTTTTCTTTATACCTGGGTATTATTCTTGGTGAGGGCAGGATGCTACTCAGGGTCAGGGTCATACCAGCCTGAGCTACATGATCAAAGAGCTCTTCCATGTCTCTTTTCATGTAGCCCAGGGAGGTATGTCTCAGGTCATTCACACCAACATGAACAATGACAGAGTCATATTTGTACTTGTTCTGGAGTGACCTGAGTGCTTGTGTTTTATGTGGCGGATTCTGGCTCCCGACAGGCAGCTAACAGTAACCTTCTTCTTGTCCAGCCTAGTGAGTGGGGCGTCAGTGTGCCTGACTGTAGAGTCACCTATTACTAGTGTGTTAGGTATGTTATTTCGCCTTAAGGGCTGTGATTGTGCGGCACACTGATTTTGTGTTTTATGTGTTGTCTAGTTTGTGATGGGAAGTGCAGGTTGTTAGGGTGTCTGCTTTGGAGGTCTCTGATGCTTTTGCAGGTTTTTATTTAGAGCCTCCGAGTATGATTTTGTGTATTTATGTGTATTTTTTGCCAATGCTGTTTTAGTAGGTCTGTGTGTGGCTGGAGTTGTGGTGCAAGTGTTAACCTTCTCCTCTTGACTGTCTGTTCCAGTCTTGGGTGGAGACAGCTTAGTTTTCAGTTTGGCTGTGTAATTGCATCTCTCGCATATGTTAGTTTTTTGTGGTAAGGAGGAGAGAGTTGTCTGTGTACATGAGGCAGTTGCAACATTGCCTCAGGATACCCAGGTTCACCAGCTGGACTGGAGAGTGCAGCTGAAGTTGCCCTTTGATCATGCCTTAATAGTAGGGTTAGCTGCTTAGTCGCTTGATTGGTGAGGTGTGAATAAAGAGCCTTGCCCTGCTGGGCAGTCAGTGTCAGGGTATATTAGTGCTTGCTGTTAGGTCTGAGTAAGTGCTGGGCTGTAAGATGCTTTTTAAGTGCTTAAGTTGAGAGTTAGACTAGTTTCAAGGGAAAAACTGAAGAGACTTAGTGGAGCTGGGAATAATTTAACCGTAGCTAACCGGCACTCCCCGGTGCGCAAAACCGTGCAAGCATGGTTTTTATAGTAGGGAAATGAAAGAGATAAAAAATAGCTCAAAATGGCCAACAAACTACTAACTTCTGGGCTGGAACCACTCCTCCAGTGACAGATAGGTTGCTCAAAGCTCCCCTCTCTCACAGGTGAACAGAGAAACTTCCTTCTATCCAAATAAGGTATGGGCAACTCAGAAACTAGTATCACAGCCCTGAATTCAGCACTAGCCTGAAAACTGGACTATACTAGCTTAGAAAGGCAGGAAACGAGGAATTTTTTTTTTTTGAAAAGATAAGGCAAAACAGTAAAAAATACACTTAAAACAGCTTTAAACTACTACAAACTATCAGAAAAGGCTGTCACACTTTAGTGTATAGCCTACAACAGTTAAATTATTTAAACAAAAAACAACTTTTTAAAAGTGCAGGCAGTCAAATAAGTACAATATGTGAAAAAAATGAGCTTTTAAATCACAATAAACGCTGGAAAATCTGCATTTTAGGTGGAAAACAGTACAGCAAGAAAGTACAGAAAACTGATACATAATCACTCAAAAGTCAATCAATGGGTCCAAAAAGTCAATCAATGGGTCCAAAGTCATCTTCTGCTTGCAACTGTAATCTAGCTTACATGAGTACCTAAAAAGTGCTCACTCTGGCTGTTGGTGCAGATGTTGTGATGTTTGCCAAAGCCCCTTTCCTTTGTTAACATCTGTATGGTTTATATACTTAATCATTCATGAACTGGGTAGATGTGTTGATGTTTGGCAACTCTGTTCGGCTCACAGTCCTGATCTTAGGAGTACAGAACATATAGAAAAATAATGTATAATGAAAAAGGTGTGTAAGAGCAGCTAAAGGTAAGGAATGGGAGGCTGCAGTAGGTAAAGAATTTGTAGGATGTTTAGCAAGTACTACACTACTGAAATGCACACAGTATGATTCAAACATAGGTAAGTACAGGTAGTATAAGATTTGCATGGATGAGTGTTAATCTCTTGGAAAAGACTGCACTAGGACCAGTGTTGTGTATCTAAAGGAAAAGGTTTTATGTTGCCACTAAATGTGACAAGGCATGCAAGTGGCTAGTTAAACAAGTTATATATACTCTGCTTGAAGCTGAAAGAAAGGCAGTTTGGATTGAAGGTATGACAGATGTATAATGGAAAGAAGGTGCTACAATATTGGTTAATTTTGCATGTCTAATGTTACTGGTTGACTTTGATAAGTTAGGCACCAGGGTGTATTGGCAAGAATTAGCCAGTGATCATTGGAAGTAGGCTGTCTATTTAGCAGAGCCAAGTGCTGTATGATATTCCCACTAAAATTAGTGCCAACGAGGTCTGGCATAAAAACTTCTTGGAACTTTTTATTGAGAGTTGAATCTTGTAAATGTAGTGGGCTTTGGGCTACTTTGTCCTCTGAGGAACATGTAGAGCAGTCTGTCACCAAATTTTCCAGACAAAGGATCTTATTTTATCCACAAGTTAGCATATGACATTTGTTGTGCAGCTTAAATATGGTATGACAATTAATGTTTCCACCACTGCGCCTTGAATTCAAAACTTGAATGGAAAAGGTTCTCCTAGTCCTGTAGTCTGAGCATTCCTGTAACCTCTTGATTTAGCTCACCTTGCTACCTGTTGAGAAGTGGGACCCTTGATTCTGTCTACTGAAATCTTATTTTTGTCCGCTGTTATCCTCGGTTTGTCAGTAATTACACCGCACATTCGTCATAAAGGCTGTTGTAAATGTTCGACAGTACTTACTCTTCAATTAGTCCAATCATTACGACACAACAGGACACACAGTAGAACAAACACATGTCCACACTCTGTCCCTGTTTATAGTAGGGAGTCTTTAGACATTTGGACTACAAGAAAGTCTCTTAAATGTTGTGGAGTCTCTCACCATCTGTCTGTAATGGTCCATCGAAGTATACAATATTTTAGGAGTTCTCTTGGGATAATGAAAGAGAAAGGTTGAAATACGTGGAAACTAACTAAAATAGACTCCAGCCTCCAGAATTGTACATGACTCCAAAGCACAGCAAAACATGTGACCAAACTTGACAAAAATACTACTATATAAACTTATAGTATACTAAGCAAAACAACCCCAACGTTTTCTGGTCCTCCATCAACAAAAGTATACATCCTGCCGACATTAACTTACTAACACCTTCTAATAGGTACACTAATGACAGCACAGCACATCACTTCAGTACACATTTTAACACCGTAACTTCTCTGCTGAAACATCTCCACCATCTTTAACACCTCACCCCTTCCAGAGTCAACAAATAATCCCAACACATTTGATTTTGAACCCATCCCCACATACACAATCAATACATACTTTCTCAGACTGAAGAATTCTGTACTTGCTCCAGACAGTCTTCAGCAGAGTATGTTAAACGTGCAGCAGATGCCCCCCAGCTTACCAAATCTCCATCCTAATAAAGTGCTCCATCGTTGAAAGCTACATCAGTAAAACTTGGGAAAAAAATCTTATGTCGTACCCCTGCACGAAGGTAGGTTCCTTTATTGATCTCGGCAATTGCAGACCATTAGGCATTTACCCCCCCCCCCCATAATCTAAAGTCTTAGAATGTTTCTGATTCCCCGATCCATTTGTTACCTCAAACAATTTACTAAGTCCCACTCAACACAGTTTCTTGACATATTACACTATGACAGCTCTACTCAACTTTGCTACCACCATCAACAGTAACAGGAATGCAGGGAACTTATTAGCAGCACTTCTCGTTGGTTTGTCCAAAGCTTCTGACACAATCTTGCCAAAAACTTCTGTGCAAACTCTCCTCCATTTTCACTTGGTTCAAATGCCTTTCTTAGTGTAGGTGTCAAGCTATAAAATGAGAAATTGATATCTGTCCATTTCCCTCAGTGCGTATAGGGGTGCATCAAGGATCTCAAGCACCACAGCTGGCTAATTCCTGTAACATATCCCTGTCCACTCTTCACTATCCTGTTCTAACGTAACCATCCTATACTATTATATCTGCTTTGCCACATGCTTTATCATACACTCCTCAACTTTACATTGTTATGAAAATTCATTTTCACACTGTCTTACTGTTGTAAATACTTTGGGTCTAAATTTTGTTTGTAAACAGTCTTGGTTTCTCATATCAGTGTATTGCATGTGTCATGACTGTAATATTTGCATGCTACTGTGTGTGTGTGTGTGTGTGTGTGTGTGTGTGTGTGTGTGTGTGTGTGTTTTATATATTTATATATATATATATATATATATATATATATATATATATATATTCAATGTTTTCATTTTCTTACTATTGTGTTTTGTCATCGTATGCTCAAACTGTTCATTATACTGTGTATGTGTATATGCTATATATATGTTACCTTCTCTTTGTCTTATGGAGCTTATCATCCCCGGCCTCCACTGAAAAGGGGTTTTCTTCTCAGTTGGATTTTCCCATTCAACAAAAGCAGTAAACAAATAGTTGTAGTTTTTTCTGTTGTATGCTGCTGGACTACTGTAACTGCTTTGCTATATTTTGTTGCCCTTTGCCCATTTCATGGCTGTATAGGGTTATATGAACAAGTTTATGTATTTCATTATCCATTGAATGTTAGACAATGGTTAATCTGTTCTTTTATGACATTTGTAAGCAGTAGTACAGTGGCTGCTGTAAGAAACATTCAGGACTTACTGGGCCAGTTTGTGTGGCAAGAGTTTATAACTCCATTTTTGTCTGTTGCAGTCCCAGAAAACCTGGATAGAAAGCACATTTACCAAGAGAGAATGTGTATGCATAATTCCAAGTTCAAAGGACCCTCACAGGTAATTCAGATTATTTGATTATTTCATGAAAACATCCTTAAATAAAAACATTGTTAAAAGAATTCAAGAACTTGCTTATTTGACAACAAGAAAGGCTTTGTTTAAGAATGTATAATAAAGAATTAGTTTGTGTTGCGAAAAGAAATGAACATTGATTAAGAATACAGCAGTGTGTGTACTTCTACCACATTTGATCCTGTTTTGCCCATATGCACATATTATTTCTACTACTTTGGGCTGTAGTGCATTCAGCATGTTTGTCCTACATAAGTAAGTTGCATGTTGCTTTACAAGAAGGTGTCAGTCTTTTTACTGAATAGTAGTAGGCTCCTAACAGCACTCTTTGGGACCTGCTTTTTCACCAGCTGCAGCATTGATTTGCATGACGAAGACTGACTTGGTTGTCATTGTCTTCATGTGAAATTGCTAGTAGAAGAAAGATCAAAGCATTGCTACCACTGATAATGGGCTCTATGCCCAGCTGCAGCACTGGTGTTAGCCAGTTATTATTTATTTATTTATTTTGCAAACCCTTCCCAGAAATAATTTTAGTAGTTGGATTCTCAAAACTGCATTCTGAACACTTTTAACAAGTGCAAGGCTAAGAAAGAGTTAATATGGGGTTGAACTGAGAGCAAGCTTCAGATCAGGTTTAGTTGATTTTTTTTATTTATTTGTTTTTGCTTGCTTTCATTAAGCTAAATTTGTTGACTTTTCAATAACCAAGTAACTTTTGGTTGGCATAAAAAATTTAAATGTGTTGGTCTGTTTGTTGCTTTGGTGTGTCTAGTGGGGCAACTCCTTTGGTTTCCAGATTGTACGAAGGATGACAAATTTACAGTTTATGTATATATTCTCAGTTTAATTTACCAAAATCGTACGCAATTATCTTGAGACAAATTAGAGAAGTGTGTTCCAGACACCTTCAAAACACCAAATTAAACAAGGTGGATATAACCAATTGTGAAGCTCTATGGAACACAATGTTATCCGGGAAAAAAATGATATCCAACACATACAAATTAATAGCAGAGATCAAATTCCAAGACAATATATTTATTTCTGACTACTGGCTTAAAAGTAACTCATCAATAACTAAACAACAATTAAATCAAGCTTTAACATTAATACATAAAGTTTTGCGTTTGAAAAAGTTAACTTACACGCAACTCATGATCAACAGCAATGCAGATCTTACCCCCTCAGTATTACACACACTTATTTCTTCTAATTCACCAAACTGTCCATATTGTAGGTCAAAGGAAGCAGACCTAAATCATATGTTTTGGAGCTGCAAATGCATATTTAAATTATGGAACTTATTAAAAATTCAACTACAAAAACAAGGCTATGAAAAAGCAACTTCTTACATGGGAATACACACTACTTCACACCCCCTTCCCCCCCCAGGAATATCCCATAATCAAGCAACCATACATATCATATTATTCCTGTTAATGAAACTTTACATAGCATCCAAATGGGGGGCAGAATGAACATCAGTTGGACCGAATTCAAAAAGATGGCAATTAAACACGTGCTAGCTCATAAATAGGTAATATCTGCAAAAAATAAGTGTTAAGAAACTAAAAAAATGGGAACAGATATTTAACATTCTGCTAGCTTAATCCACCCACATTATCATAAAGACATAGACATTTATGTACAAAGTTAATCTTCAACATCTGTATAGATAGGTAGTGACCAGATTTCTCCATAACAGGGTAAGATCGATAAATGGATGTAACTAAATGATTGATGGCACTTTTGTATAGTTGTAAATATTGATGTTTCATGTTGTTGTATAAATATTGTTCACCTTTAATTTTGTACCCAGTCTATCACTACATTGTTGATGCTGTTTGGTCTTTGTTTGGAAAAATTCTAAATAAAAAAAATTGGGGGGAAAAATTTTGTTTATACATAACAAATGAGCAGTGATTGCAAGTGAAAAAGAACAACAAAAAAACTGATTTGCTATGTTTCCCTATCACAGCTTGCATCTTTCAGTCAGTTTCTTCAGTGCCTGGTTGCTTCCATTCCCCTTTCCCCACAAAAGAGTAGTAGGTATTTGTATATTCCACCTAAGGTGTACTCCTTTTGATTAGGGTACTAGTGTGGGTGTGAAATGTGTTTTTTTTTTTTTTTTTTTTCCCCCTCCAGGTTGCCAGTTGACTTTGCTACAGCTGTGTTCATGTTCTTGCTGACCATTTGATTCCAAATTAATATCTGTAGACTTCATATTTTTCCCCGAAATATAATTATTGTCCAGTAATTGAAAATGTAGCTTAAGACATTTTAGATCTGTTATTTGCAAACATTTACTTTACTGACTCACTTTCACATTAAGAACATTTTGGTTTACATTTTTGCTGATTTATCACAGTTTACAAGTGTTGGATTGTAGTTCAAGTGTTCGAACATGGTCCATAAGAGCTTGTTTTATAGTGATTTAGATTTGTAGACTTGCTAGATTTATTTTCTAATTATAGGTGTATAGCATATGGAAAGATATTATGAGGCACATATTGAGTCTACTGATGTCCTTCATGGATGCAGCTGCAGTCATAACAAGTGGGTTGTCCTGTCGTCAGGCAGCCCTTCAGTCGGCCGGATTCCAAAGTCCGGGTCCGGCTTCGGTTGATGTCGCACTCCACCCGACGTCATCTCTGTGGGTCTTCGGGTATAAAGGCATCAGCCGACGCCATTTTCCTCAGTCTTTCTTGCCGCGTGGCGCCCGAAGCAGAAGCTGTTCGCAAGTGCCGGTCGGTCGGATCCAGAGATTACTTCTACCGAATACTACTTCGAAGACTTCTAAAGCTAAGTACCCCGTTGGGGACACTTTCTTGCCTCAGCCGATGTCAGAAAAAGTTAACAATTGTTTAAACTGTGGGAAACAAATACCTCATAAAGATTTCCACTCTTACTGTCTGCCTTGTTTAGGCCCAGCCCACGACGTAGCAGCCTGTTCGGCCTGTGCTTCTTTCAACCGACGAACGCTTAGGCGTCGGTCGGAGTTTGCAGAACAGTTTTTCGGTTCTGATTTTGCGTACATTATGCCGTCGGATCCACCGACTACCCAATCTACCAAAAAACGCAAAGATAAAGACCGACACTCGCGGTCCGCGGTTTCGGCCGAAACCATGGTCAAGCAAACCGCGAGTATCTCGGTTTCGGCCGAAACCGAGAAAACTGAACAAAGTACAGCTGAACCTATTCCTACAACTGAGGCCCCTGCTACAACTCTTGAATCGACCTCAGAAATTTTACCCACTACGGTGGTTGACTTATCAGACACCATCCCCTTGGATGTCTCTACCCCAGCACGTGGTGCTGCTAGGCCTCCAGCAGCCATGTCCATTAAGGCCTTCGCCAGGGCTAAAGCAGCCAAGACTACTAAAACAGTGCCTGTTAAACCCCCCACATCCAGGCCCTCTTCTAGTTCTCAAATGCTTACTTTGGCAGAAGATTTAATTTCTTTAATTAGAGGATCTCAATCTCACCCAGACAGGGCCTCTCAGCCCCCAGAGAAGAGACCTAGGGCAAAGCCCCCCGAGCCAGTGTCCTGTGATGATTCTGCTGATGAATCAGACATAACTGACCAGCCAGAGGCTCCCTTCTCCAATTTTGAAGATTCTGATGCTGAAGAATCCATTCCAGCTGCTTCCCCACCAGAAGAATTCTCCTTTGGGGAAACCTTGCATGCCATGCGAGAACAGTTCCAATGGCAGCAACAGGATTTTTCAGACTCCAGAAAAAGACTTAGGAATTTTCTGCACCTCCCGCAGCACAGGCCCTTAGCTATACCTCCTGTTCTCTCTGTGGTGGATGATGCTTTCAATGATGTTTGCTCCGCTCCAGATTCTTTGCCCCCAGCCCCTGCCAAACCAGACAGATTTTACAGGGTGCCAGATACTCATCACCACCTTTACAAGGCTCCACTTGCAGACCCAGAAACTATATCCCAGGGTCCCAAGGCAGTAGCCGCGACCACAGCTAAAAACCCTATTCCTTCTGAAAGGGAAGCAAAGTCATTAGACAGATGGGGTAAAAAGGTCTACACTTCAGCTACTCTCTCAGCTAGAGCTTTAAACTGTCAGTTTCACATGATACAATACCAAGAGTTTATGCTTGATCAGTTAACTAAAAAACTAACCACTGATGAATCTCTTGATAAGAAATATGTATTAGAGATGGTAAATAACATACAACAGGTTAGCAACCATTCCTTAAAATGTGGCTATGATGCACTGGAGGCTTCATTTAGATCAGCCATGACAGGCACAGTGATAAGAAGGCATGCATGGCTAAAGGAACAAGCTTTACGGATCATGTTAAAGCTAAGTTGCTAGATGCTCCTATGGACAAGACAAGTTTGTTTGGTACACCTGCCCAGCAGGTTATGAAGAAAATGGAAGAAAAGGCAAAATCTGTTCAAACTGTTAAAGATTTCTTGCAGGTTCAACCCCCAAGGTTTAGCAGGAACTGGCCTGCCAAAAATTGGTCCTTTCCTGACTCCACAAAATTTCAAAGGGGCAGGAATAGACGTTCCAGAGGCAGAAACCAATCCAGAGGAGGTGCCTACAGAGGAAGACAGTGGCAAGGTAACAACAGAGGCACAGACACAACCACTGCCACTACAGCAGCACTACCACAGTGACTTAACCCTAAATCCGCCTACCAGGGAACAAATAGCAGCTCCTCTAGGCGGAAAGTTAACCTTATTTTCAAAGAACTGGCACTACATAACAAAAGACAAGTGGATTTTACAAACCATAGATCAAGGTTACCGGTTTCACTTCCACACTTTACCAGTCAAAAGAAGAATGCCAAATCTACCTCCAAATCAAAAAACAGAGGCTCTACGCCAGATAATGGAGTTAGCAAACATGAGAGCTGTGGAAAGAGTGCCAACAGCAGAGCAAGGAAAGGGGTTCTATTCCAGTCTATTCCTAGTTCCAAGAAAGGAAAAAAGTTGGAGACCAATTCTCGACCTGTCCACCTTAAATACATACATCATTGTCCCAAAATTCAAAATGCTGACCCTACAGCAACTTCTTCCCATGCTGGGCAAGGAGTCTTGGCTGGTAACTCTAGATCTCAAGGAGGCATACCTGCACATCCCCATTCGACCAATCTGCAGAAGATACCTCAGATTTCTTGCAGGATCAGAGCACTATCAATTCTCAGCATTGCCCTTTGGCTTATCTACTGCGCCCAGAGTATTCACAAAATGCCTGGCATCAGTAATCGCCCATTGCAGACTTCAGGGAATTCAAATTTACCCATACCTGGACGACTGCCTGCTACAAGGGACAACAAAAGCAAGCTGACAACAGATTTACAAAGGGTCATTTACTTGCTACAAGCACTGGGATACACAGTCAATTTACAAAAGTCAAGGCTGATACCATCCCAAACAAGGACATTCTTGGGCGCGGAATTGGACACAGTAAAACAAATGGCATTCCTGACTACAGAAAAACAAAAGAACTTCCTCTTTACTTCTTGGCACTAACAAAACTGAACAAGTTAACAGCAAGAAAAGTACTGCAGGCCTTGGGCTTCATGGCATCATGCATAATCTTGGTTCCATTTGCCAGACTACATATGAGAAAACTACAGTGGTACCTAAAGAATTTATGGCCCCAACACAGACACAGTCTAGAAACAGAAATCCCACTAATTCCATGCTTAAAACAGGAGTTCCTATGGTGGGCTCAGGCATGCCAGTCAAACCCAGGCCTACCCTTTCGCAGATGTCAAGCAAGCCAGACCATCACAACAGACGCTTCAGACCTAGGATGGGTGGCCCACATGCTGGACAAATGCGTGCAAGGATTGTGGACACAGGATCAACTTCAACTGCACATCAACTTAAAAGAAATGCTGGCAGTAAAACTGGCAATCCAAAAGTTCAAACCATTTCTCAAAGAGGGCCAGTTGATGATAAGGACAGACAACACCACAGTCATGTGGTACATCAACAAACAGGGAGGCACTCATTCATACCCCCTATGCAGAATGACCTTGGAGCTGTGGACCCTGGCACTCAGCTACAACATCCAGTTACAGGCAATATTTGTACCAGGGAAAGACAATACTCTAGCAGACATATTAAGCAGAACCACTTCGGATGCCCACGAATGGAAGCTTCACCCGGACATCTTCAAGACCATCTCAAAGAAATGGGGAATGCCACAGATAGACCTATTCGCATCACCTCTCAATCACCAGCTCAAAAAATTCTGCACAAGGACATTCCACCCATTAGCATGGAAAGTGGATTCGCTCTCCTTCAACTGGAAAGGCCTAACAGCAAATGCATTCCCACCTCTCCCTTTGATACACAAGGTACTACTGAAAATCAAGGAAGAACGTCCAAGGATAATCCTGATAGCTCCAAACTGGCCAAGACAACACTGGTACCCACTACTGAGGAGCATGTCTCGGAACAATATGTGGACAATTCCCCTGATGCCTTTGATGTTAACGCAGAACAACCACAGCATCATACATCCAAACCTAAAAACCTTGCAACTGACTGCATGGAACATCACATAACAGCAGCTAATCCAGAACTTTCCCAAAGAGTTAAAGACATTATTCTTGAAGCACGCAGACCTTCAACAAGAAGGAACTATGCTGGAAAATGGAAAAGGTTTGTCATCTGGAGTACGGAAAGAGGAAAAGATGTGTCAAACATAGATATGCCTAACATTCTGGAGTATCTGGCGAACTTCTTCATTCAGGCCTGTCCTACTCCTCCATCAAGATACATGCATCAGCTATTTCAGCAGAATACAGCTTTGATCCACCTGTTTTTCGCACCCTTTGCTCAGGCAGTTCCTCAGAGGAATCAAGAATGTAAAACCTCCAAGGAAACCACCATTACCAGCTTGGGATTTAAACTTTGTGCTAGAAAAGTTGACACTATCACCCTTTGAACCAGCAGCAACAGCAGACCTACAACACCTGTCATGGAAAACTGCTTTCCTACTGGCAATTACTTCAGCAAGGAGGGTTTCAGAACTACAGGCCTTAATGGCAGTGCAACCCTTCCTAATCTTCCACCAAGATAGAGTGTCCATGAGGACTAATCCTACATTTATGTCCAAGGTGGTATCCGGAGTGTCTTTAAACCAGGCAATCCACCTACCTACCTTCTTTCCCAACCCACAAAACAGAGGGGAAAGAATACTGCATACCTTGGATGTACATAGACAGCTACGCTACTACTTGGACAGAACAAAATATAGCAGAAAGACTGACCAACTTTTTGTAGCCTATGCAACAGGAAGGGAAGGAAAAGCTGTTTCCAAACAGACAATCTCCAAATGGATAGGAAATTGCATACGATTCTGTTACTCCTTCCATGGAAAACCAATTCCACAGAACATAAGACCTCATTCTACAAGGGCAACAGCCACTACCACAGCCTTCTTACGAGGAGTGGCAACCAAAGACATTATTGAGGCGGCTACTTGGACCTCCGTGCATACATTTGCCAAGCATTATAATTTGCCTCTATATTCCAGATCCCGAACAGGGTTTGCCACTGCTGTACTGCAGGGGATCCTAAACACACCATAATCTACTTTTATCCTCCTCCCCTAGTTGGCTATGGTATTCTACCCACTTGTTATGACTGCAGATGCATCCATGAAGGACATAGTACAGTTTTGTACCTACCATAAATGTAGATGTCCGAACTGGATAGCATCTGCAGTCAGGATTACCCTCCCTCCTTCCCCTCTGTGGTACTCCTAGGGTGTTTACCCTTCTAATAGCTAGCTGTTGGGGGGGAGTCTTTTATGGTGTATTTGTTTGTGTATATGTACATACATGCTTATTGTTGTGTTTACCTCTATCTATTTGGAAACATTGGCATCTATCCAAATTTTAGCCTGCAAGAGGGCTACTGGCATCTGGGGCAAGAAACACTGAGGAAAATGGCGTCGGCTGATGCCTTTATACCCGAAGACCCACAGAGATGACGTCGGGTGGAGTGCGACATCAGCCGAAGCCGGACCCGGACTTTGGAATCCGGCCGACTGAAGGGCTGCCTGACGACAGGACAACCCACTTGTTATGACTGCAGATGCTATCCAGTTCGGACATCTACATTTATGGTAGGTACAAAACTGTACTTTTTTAAAGTTAATTAAGCGTGATATTTTCAGCTTTACTGTTTACCTTTTGAAGTGGCTATTTAAAGTAAGAAGTAAAGTTATTGTTTATTTGTAGATGTATATGTAGTGTTTGTGTGTGTGGTTTTTTTTTATTTTTATTAATTTATATCACTCTGTTTTGCTTAACTTCTCACATTAGAGGATGAGATAAAAACAAAAAAATATATTTTTGTGAGCATATGGTATGTGAGCAGTATTATGTGAGACTTGACTAATTTTTTAAAGATCTCTGAATTTGTTTCTGAATTATGTGAGTGTCCTCTGTGATTTTAATTGGCCAGTAAACTGATGCTGATTGACATTTGCTTAGCAAGTCGGGAGTAAACAGGTGCATAACATTACAATGTTGCAGTGCAAAAACCTAGGCTTAGGATTTACATGATTGCCAGCCAACCTCTGTGTAGAGATAGTCCAAAACACTGTTGTCTCCAGGTGATATATCTAACATTTAATTAAAGCTCAGAAGGATCTTACTTGTACTCATTGTGTCCATTCCTGACCTAAAAACAAATTTCTACATAATTTCGTCTTCATATTTTCTAAGTCGGCCAATGCTTTTTTCCTTGTATTCCTAACATGCTTTAAGACTGGAATCCACAATGGGCATTGATACACCCAAAATAGGTCACCCCCTATTTGGCTGTAATAAATTGAGAATAATTGAAGTTTCTTTGATCAATCCTTATATTTTTTGTGTTTCAGGCCCCTGGGATTTCCTGTAAATTATTTGTTCAGCTTCTCCAATTCATGTATATTTTGGACCTGCTATACGTGCAGAAACCAAAGCCATATTCCAAAACTGGTCTGGCAATTGTTTTATAAACAGACACCAAGCTTTCTGTAGGATAGCACCTGCACCATGGGATAAACTACCTCCAGATATTAACAAAAAAAATATATATCAGTTAAGTCATTCAACATAAATCTTGAACAGCACCTGATGAATGAAGCTAAATCTAAGTGCTTTGACACTGCTTAATTTTAAGTATTGGACTATAAACTCTTGTATTATAACTGCAGGAATGTACTTTTTGCATTTGTGAATAAAATTGTGTGTTCATATTAAGATATTTATTCTTAACAACTGTATAGTTTATCCAAAAAGTTTAACCAGTGAGATACTGGTATCCTATGTCTTTTTCGCTCTTGTAGAGTATACTTTGTGCCTAAGTAATGGCCAAAAAGGGTCATTGGACCTGCTCGCTTACCTATTGTCTAACAAATAACATAAAGTCACATTTTCATCCCTTGATTTTTATAGTTCTTAATGTAGCTCTAATTTTTGACTGACTTTTTTTTTTTCAAAACTCTTTCCACATGTCCAGTAAAGTTCAAACCACTTTCATTTAAGATTTGTAAACCTTCAAATTCCTCACATTTACTAGTAATGGTGTTATTTAAACTGCATGGGTATATGGAATTCTCATTACCCAAGTTAAAAACGTTGCACTTCAGGTTATTAAATGTTACTCCATTTGATTGCGCCAATAACTATGAATTATCAGAATAGGTTTGTAATTCAATTTCTTTTTTTTATTGAGGTGGCCACCTAGATATTTTTGCAATGTTAGCAATTTTTTGATGTTTGCCTGTTGCATGGCTGAGCAAGTCTGTTAACAGCACAGTGCTCCCTGCTTGGCTCTGAAACAGGACACTTTTATCTAGTGGGCTTACCTTATTAAAAAATAAACAAGTAAATAAAAAAAATATTTATGGCCAATTTTTCATATTCTTAAATGCTGCCTTCTGTTTGTCTTCCCTCACAAATCTATTTATTTCTCTTGTCAGGGGTAGACAGATGCACAAAAAGTAAGAGAGATTAAAAATTGTCATTGGAGGCTCACCACCCATTTAACGAAGTGGTCCAGATGTCCTGACTGAACTCATCATTGCAGTATTCCTAACGTATGTGCTGTCACTGCTGACATCTAGCCATGGTTCCAAAGCATTATCTTCTCTAGGTCGTATGTCTGATGTATGATCTTAGCTCATATGTGTTAGGATGTAAAGATGGACATACAAGTGGAGATCCACAGACTATCTTGCCACCAGCCTGAATGCAGTTCATACATCCAATTGGCTGTTTGTTTGGTCTTTGTTACGAGCCTTTGCCTTGTTCATTTTGTTCAAATATGTGCCCTGTTGGAGAACCTTTCTTTTTATCTTATGATATTTTGTTGAAGTTGTAGATGTCGGCTAGGAGGGGTTAGTGTGAGTGCTGTAGACAGATTCTGTACAAGGACTTGCATACAAAGTGTCTTTATTGTCCAAGCCCAGAACACTATCCCAAATTTTGTTGCATCTGTCAACTGTTTGTTCCAAAAACCCTTATTTCTAGGCTTTCTACTTTCACACCTTTCTTGAGAACCCAATGCTTGGCCCAGTCCAAGATGGCTGATTCTTCATCCCCGGATGTTTCTCTACTGTTGAAGAAAAAGGAATTAATAGGCCTCAAAAGATTGGCAGTCTAATGTTTCTGACTCCAATGCACCCACTGAGGCTATAGAACCCCACTGTACATCAGGATACTTCTCCTTTGCCTGCTACTGAGACCTCACCGGAGGACGGTATGGTTTCTGAGGCTTTGCAGACTGCCAATACATGTGAGGAACCATGTCTTATTTCAGAAGGACTGTAGGGTGTCCCATAAATTTTAGTTAAGTAAGAGATTCTAGACTGTCTAATAGAGGTCAAACATCACCCTGGGCCTTTGTGTCTGTTCCAGGAGGACATCAGTCCTAAAAAGAAGACTAATCATGTAAGCATGTAACCTCCCCCACAGCAGCTAGAGAGAAGGGGTGAATGGATTTCTCATAAAACTTATTCAAAGCTATTATGTCCTCGAAACCTCCATCCTTTGAATCTCTGCAACCACAGGCTACTCCTCTAAAACTAACCCTGGTTTCCTCGTCCTCTGATGAGGAAGAAAGATTATTACTCTCAGCTGCATTCTCAAGAGTAAGTGACTTCCAGCTAAGGGGACTCTGTCTCACCTGATTCCTCTATTGAGTAAGCTTCTTTTGGGGAGACTGTACAGAACATGATGTAACACTTTGATTGAGGGTGCTCCTGCTCTTTCCCCAGTTCCACCTGTCATTGAGGCTTTCCAGGACGTCTTTTAGTCCACTTCTTCTGCACCTGATTCTTAACCACCACTTAAAGAGACCAAATGGGTTTTCCAAGGTCACTGATTACCTTAAATGTCTATACAAGAACCCAGTGGCAGATCCTTCTGCAGTTTCTTTCTTCAGATAAGCCCTCTAAGCTTCTGCCCAGTACTAATGCCTTGCATAAAAGATAGTAGGGCAATGGATTGATGGGGAAGAAAGTTTACACCTCTGCCACCCTTACCTTTAGGGCTGTTAATTACCACTCTAATGACAAAGTATTTGATCTATTTTCTTAACTCCTTGAACAAAGTTATCTTGGAACTTCCTACAGTACCTCCTACAGCAGATTCTAAGTTTGCGTTGCAGACCTTACTTTCGTAGGCCACTTAGATTGCCGACACTGCGTGTAACACAGTTGCAGAAGTGAGTGCTTCTAGGACAGCTGCCAACAATCTTTTATCTGCCGATATGCATAGCTTTGCAGTAAGCCTGTACGTGAGGATTTCAAATCAAAAATTCTAGATTTGCCTTTGGACAAGGACTCAATGTTTGGCCCTCAGGCAGCCAGTCTAGTCAGAACTCTCCATGACCAAGGTATGACCATGAGAGACTGCAGACAGAGCCTACCCTCCTCAGTTCCTAGATGCCATAGGAGCTACCCAGCTAAATGTACCTTTTTCATTAGAAGGGATCCTAGGACAGTTCAAAAACAAAAGAAAACCCCAAAGGGAACCTGCAGCTGGAAGGCTACCCTTTCTAGGCAAAAAACTGTGATTACCTCTGCAGTATCCCCTCCCCCTGTCTTCAGCCCCATAGCCCCTTTTTCTCAAAGGCTGTTACTCTCTTAGCCAGGTGCAAAGTTATTACCACAGACAAGTGGGTCCTCTCCATCATCAGGGATGGCTCATGTCTTGGGAAAACATCCCCCCACTGAGAGTCATGCCACTATCTCATCAAAACCCAATATTCCTTCTGACTCCATTATTCAAGACCTCTTGAACTGGGGTACCATTGAGCAAGTCCCAAAGGAATTCATGGGGAAAAAAGGTTTATTTCAGGATTTTCTTAGTCCCAAGAAAAGAAGGGCAGTGGAGATCCATCCTAGACCTGTCTGTCCTGAACATGAAGGTACCCATCTTCCAAAATGCTTTGTGTTCTAACTCTTTTACCATTCATCCTCCCACAGGCTTTCTTAGTGTTATTAGATGTGAAGGATGTCTATCTGCACATTCCCATTTGCCTCTCTTGCAGGAGATTCCTCAGGCTTTTCACTGCCCCCTCATATTTTCAGTTTACTGCCTTGACTTTAGGCTTTCCACAGCCCCAAGAGTATTCACAGAGTGCATAGCACCTTTTAGTTGCTTTCTATTGCACTCAAGGAATTCAGAGTTTCACCGGCCTGGACTATCTTCTGGTCCAGGCTCTTTCCCCAGAAGTTATTCTTCAACATCTTCAATTCACCCTCTGCCTTCTGACAGGTCTGGGGTTTGCTATAAACTATAGAAAAATCGCACATGGTTCCTACTTGTGACCTAGTGTTTCAGGGATGCAGACTAGGCACAAAGAAAATGCATGCCTTCCTCCCCCAGTAGAAGGTTATTAGTATGCCCAATTACTTCCAAGGCATGTCCTCTGCAACCCATTGCTTTGCAACGGGGAAGCAAAAGACTTTAGGATTCATGGCAGCCACCACTCCTATGCTCCCCCGGCAAGACTCCACATGAAGAAAATCTAGTGGTACCTGAAATCTGTCTTGTCCCAGCAATGCCACCCTTTGGACACCTTGATTCACCTCCTACCTTGTCTCAAGAAGACGCTTTATCTGGTGGAAGGAACAGGTCATCCTCAACCCAGTATTGCCATTCTGACATCCTCCTCCTTTTCAACAGATTCCCATAGATGCCTTGGAGGAGGTGTGAGGGGCATGGACAGGATCATGCCGAGTGCAGGGGAGATGGCAACTTCAGCCCCTGAAGGAACACATCAGCCTAAAAGAGATGAGGGCTCTTTTGCAAGATCTTCAGATTTTCATCCACCTTTGGAAAGCAGAATCTCTCCAAGTGTACACAAACAACACCTCAGTCATGTGGTATGTAAACAAATGGAGAGGCAGCAGGTCTTACTAACTATGCCTTGGAGAATACAGCTGAAAGGAATAGTCCAGGGAATGGTCAGAATCTCAGGAAGCATGAAATTTGGCAACACAAGTGAACATCCTGTTCACAGCCATAGAAATCCCTTCTCAAGACAGTGTGCTAGCAGACTACTTAATTGCTCTCTGGAGAACATCACACTTAAATGTGGCAGTCCTTAGGTGGACCTCTTTCTTCTCCTAGCAACCAGCAGCTCCCCTCCTCAGTTCTGCACCCAGGGACCCTTGACCCACAGCCTGGAGGACAGATGCCTTTTCTTTCCAGTGAATAGGGGTATTCCTCTATGCCTTCACACCTCTGCCTCTCATTCAAAAAATTATTTTGAAGGCACAGAAAGAAATACCCAAAGTCCTCTTATTGGCTCCATTTTGGATGAGGCAACATTGGCTCCTACTGCTGTTTTATCTGGCAAGGGGTACTTAGAGGAATTCCTCTAAAGATGAACCTGGTAACTGGTAACTCAGCAGGAAGGTTTGCTGCATCACCTGAATCTTCCATCCCTCAGCCTGACCCTTTGGATTATAGGATTTTAATCCCTCAAAGACCTCTCAGAAGAGGTTGTACAAGTCGTACAAGAATTCAAACCAAAGCAAATACGTAAACCATTTTAGTAAAGGTCACTGCTTGACACAAAGGCAACAGAAAATGTATAAAAAAGTCTGGCGACCAACACAGCAGCTTAGGTAAAATTCTTTAATCTTAATCAAACAGCATAACAGCACCCAAACGTAACACCAAACAGTACATCAAAGGTAAGCGCTTTCACAGTAACTACTACCGCTTCATCAGACCTAACACCAACATTCAAACGCAACATATTTAAATACACATTAGCCTGTTGCAAATGTCTAGAGGCTATACGTCATATGCAGGTAAATACAAATCTTAATCTAAAGTACATTGTAAAAAACTAAAACAAATTGAATGCAACTCTACAACAACAGTACCATTTGAAGAAAGAATCCACATGTTGTAGAAAACGTTTCGACACATAGCAGATGTACAAAAGTAACTAGTTCATTCTCACATGATGTATAAGCTTTCTGTCTATAAAATGATGTGCTTAAAAAGGTATTACAAGCCTATCAAAACGAAAACATGTATTCCACACTTCTTAATATTCCATTTTCATAACAGTTTAAAAGTAAAAGCGAAAGTAACTCTTGCCTGCCAATTCAACCATAAGTCATTGTTGGAATAATCGAAATGCAAAGGGGAGTTTAAAGGCATATACATCAATTTATGTTTCAGTTAATAATTGGACTAACCATAAGGGAGGAGGTATTGTTATCCTGGACAAAGGTTTTTGTTTCAGTCGCTTGTCTTAGTTTTTTTACAATGTACTGTAGATAAAGATATTTTTTACCTGCATATGATGTATAGCTTCTAGACATTTGTGATAGGCTAATGTGTATTTAAATATGTTGAGTCTGATTGTTTGTGTTAGGCCTGATGAAGCAGTCATAGTTACTGCAAAAGCACTTGTCTTCGATGTACTGTTTTTTTGTTACTTTTGGGTGCTATTACACTCTTTTATTAAAATTAGAGTTTTACCTCAGCTGCTGTGGTGGTCGCTGGACTTTTTTTTAATATATTTTAATTTCTGTATGAGGCCGGAAGCCCACTACTAGAAAATCTTACTTATGCTGCAAACATAGTTGGGATCCACTCTTAGCACAGGTCCCTGTGGTACTGTAATATCTTTGTGAACTTCATCGTTCAGGTTTAGCCTACTCCTCCATAAAAAGTTCACTTGTCTGCTATCATTGCCTGCCTCCCTCTTAGCCCTCCATTTATGGTTAGGACTGAGGTGAAGCTTTTCCTCAGGGGAGTTCTGCATCTTTACCCCCCCCCCCTCCCCGGAAAGCCATCTCTCTCCCCCTTGGGATCTTAATTTTGTGTAAGAAAAGCTTACTTTGCCTCTCTTTGAAACCAGCTTCTTCTGCTTCACTAAAATTCTGTACTTTGAAAACCATCCTTCTCCTGGCCGTCACCTCTGCCAGGAGAGTTTCTGAGCTACAAGATCTCATGGTCATTCCCCTTTTCTTATTTTTCACAAAGACGGGGTCTCTCCAGGCTAACCCATCCTTCATGCTTAAGGTAGTGAATGAACTGTCTCTCAGTCAGGCTATTCATCTTCCCACCTTCTTTCCCAGTCCCCAAAACAGGGGAGTAAGGATCTTGCATTCTGTAGACATTCACAGGTAACTCGGATTTTACCTGGACAAAACTAAATCCTTCAGAAAGACTGACCAGCTCTTTGTATCTTATGTCCCCTAAGCTGGGGCAGCCAGTCTACAAAGTATTGCAGCCTGGATTTCAAAGGCTGTCTCTTTCTGCTACTCCTAGTGTGGTAAGACCTTGCCTTCCTGCCCTAAACTACATTCCACTAGGGCGGTTTCCTCAGTGGCTTTCCACATAGCAATGGACTGCAGGCCCATCTTTGGAGGTGGCCACTTGGTTCTCTGTACACACCTTTACCAAACACTACAAAATTGATGCTTTCTCTAGGTTTAGGGCAGCCTTTGCTACATCAGTCCTGTACAAACTGTTGGACAGCTCCTCTTCTCAATAGCCAGCTTCCCTTCTGTGCTTCCTCCTTCAGCTCTGGGAATTGCTAATATGCCAGGAATACTGCAACAGTGATTTCAGTCAAGATATAGTGCAATTGTGTAAGAACTTACCATACAGGTCACTGTTGCAGTATTCTTCTATCCCACCCACAATCCCTACTTCTCTATCACTTCCATTTTCTTTTGTATCTCTTCTTGTGCTCTAGTCTTTGCTCCTTTACATGGGTACAGGGGATTTTTCTTATGGGTTCAAGCTACACTTCTCCTAGCTGACCAGTCTTCTCTGTCTCAGTAGTTTACAGGTCACCAGCTTGGAGTTGGACATATGAGCATGGATCCACAGACTGTCTTTATATGCCTACGCACATAAACTGAGGTCATAAGTTGGACATACTACCTAGGGAAGGTAAAGCTGTGGCACCTGTCCGGACGTCAGTGTTGACAAGCCATATGTCAGCAATACTGCAGCAGTGATCAGTAAGACCTCTACAGTTATGGTAAGTTCTTACACAGCTGTAGTTTCTTGGTACCTGGTTCTTTGGTTCTTGCATGTGTCTGCTTCTGAGAAATACTTCAGCGAAGATCTTAGAAATATCTGTCATTTTCAGTCTCCTCATTTCTGTGTCAGACTACAGTATCATGACTTGAATGTTGGCTCAGTCCCTGTTCAGGGTGATGATGACTGTGCAATTTTTCCTACCTTCTCATTTGCTCATTGTCAATACTTCTTGATATTCAGTCAGTGTTTTATTTTTACAGTCTCATGTGCCTGTTTTCAGAGTTTCATGCTGTTTACTAGGCATTTCTGCAGTCTTTTCCCCCTGTTAATAATATGCAGGGGAAAAAACAGTGCATCTTTCTACCAGGATGGACAAAACGTCCAAGAAAACATTCAAAGCTTCTTAGTACTCGTGTAATAGCATACCTCTCCATGCTCCAGAGTTTTGCTTCATATTTTTGGCCTGTTCCTCATAAAATCTGTGGTTTTCTGCTAAGTCATTGAGAAATGAAGTCACTAAATAAGAAACATTTGAGTTTCACACTTCATATCTTTCAGAAAAAAATGCATGCTTATACAAAACCTGTTATTCTAGCAAAGTTCTAAGTTTACAAGAGCAATTTTATTTTTTAAGCAAAGGTATCAACAGAAACATTAACTGTATCCATGACTGTAAACCAGTCGTCTTCTGTTTTACACAGATTATTGTAGTCTGACATTACACTAACAGAAGCACTTTAACTACTCCTTCATTTATTATTTGATAGCCTACAATCATTTTTTTTAGTTTCTCGCTGTGTGTATTCTGAGAAAAAAAGCATGCATGAAACTATTAAATGAGTCTTGCAGGTTCAAAAGGCTTGCACCCACACAAAAGCTCCTTAATAGACCCCAAGATTTGTTTTATAACATTAAAATAGTTTATATCATTTGATAATGCCCTTAACCCAAGGTAGTATTTCAAAATACTTTCTTTTTCAAAATGTACCCACACCAGTCTGGTAACACATTTTGCTACCATTGTTCTAACTAGATGTTAGTGCATGTGCGTAGGTCAATCTGCATACTTCTGCACTGTAAAATTCACACTTTGTTTTACATCGTAGAAATGAAAGCTATAAATGGATCAGATTCCAACTTAAGCTTGACTGCCACTACTTTGATGGCTGCATCTTGCAAAAGCTGTGAACTGTATAAGAAACGCAGCTGTTTCAAATTTGGGTCTGATTCTTGGTAAATGTTTCATGATGTCTTCTTGTATGTTTCTTAACAACTATAGGTCTGTCATCAAATCAGCTCTAAGTCTACAGGGAAAAAGTGCCGATCTGTCTTGCACAGTTCTAGCATATTATATGTTGTGCATTTTGTAATAACTGTAGTTATAACACTGTTATTTTCAATGACAAGATTTTGAATCTGTTAGTTTCTCATTACCGTCATTAGTGTGCCTGCACAGCAGCCTGCAAGAACTCTTTTAGAAGAGTTGATACCCCCTGCTGCTACAGTAATGCATTTTTAGTACACAGAGCAAGAAAAATCTTTATATATTACACACAAATATACACGCGCACACACACATTGCATTTATACATGCACATATTTCTTTCTCTTTCTCTGTCCCTCCCTCTCCCTTCATATAGGGCAGTGCTCATTTATTGATCTGTAGTTGCATGGAGCCGAATCTTGAAAGACAAAAAACATGGGAAATTCCAAAAACTCCAGATCACACTACTTGAAAGAAAGCCCTACCATGGGACCTGGAAGAGAGAAGAATTCAGCTAGCGCTCCCTTTTTAGGGTCAGATAGATATAACCCTGTATGTATACGTCTTGTATAGTGATATATATTTAGAAGTAATATATATTTAGATATTTTGTGTGTGTACATATATGGAGGTCCAGTTGCTTTGGTTGACTTGTCATTTTGTTGACCTGCAAATGATAGAGGTGGAATTATCAAGCATTTGTTTGGTCAAGTCAGAAGGTAGGAGTTGTCCTCTTAATAAGAATCATGTTAAAGCCCATTGTAGTGTATTTATGCTTGGAGTTTTGGACAAATGACAAGTTTGTCTTCTCATCAGGACCCACATTAAAACCCATTACGGTGTTTCAGTAGAAGTAAATCAGTGTTCTGAGACAGTGGTTTTAGAGGTCAGTAAAATGACTTGTTGATAAAAGTGGCAAGAATCCTGTATATACACGCATTGTTTTTCCATTCCCAGGTAAACATAAACCACAGTCTCTTTTACAGCTAACATTTAAGCAGAGAAACATTGTGTATCATATAGCCAAAGGCATTGTTTTCTTTGCCTGAGTGTTAGCTGTAAAATTGACTGGTTTATGTTTATCTAAGAATGGAAAACAATAAATATATGTATTACATAAGTATTGTTTTCCATTCCTAGATAAACATAACCTAGTCAGTTTTACAGTTAACATTCAAGCAAGAGAAGCATTGCTTTAGGCTACATAACTAGTTTTTCCTGTACAGGTTAACAGCGTCACTCAAACAAGCATTAACTTTTTTTTTCAAAAGGAATTGAATTTAGGGTGTTTCGAATGTATTGTCTGAAATACATTTTTCTTATTGGTGAGTCATGCAAATGCAGTTTTAAAAAAACTTTTTTTTCAGAATTGTCACACACTTCTTTTTCAGATACGTCTGTGATGTCCCTGATCTGGGCCAGTTATCAAGGAGCCTCAATCCTCCCCCACTGACACTGGTGAGGGATGTTCACTTGGAACAAAGATATATTCACACAGTAGTTTCAGATGCAGCTCTCTGCGCCAAGCATTTCCCTTAAGAGCACACATTGTCTCCCCCCCCAAAAAATGCAACTGTAGAGTTGAGTGCTCCAAGCCAAGTCCTGCACTACCCTCTCTATGAAATCACTGCTCTGTGTCCCTGCTCCAAGTAGTAAAAATAACACTGATGGAAAGGTTCACACAGATACATAAAAACAATATTGAACTAGTCTCACTGTATTTTCTTGACTAAAGAATTACTGTTCCCTAGTTCACTTACTAGAACAAGGCAAAATGAGGTGGGTGAATGGTCCTACTTTGTCAGCTTTCAAAAACAGACTGCTCTGAGACTCCTGTCTCATCTAGTAGTAAAACATTGTTTCACTGCTGGGTTACAGAATGACATCACACTCATCTGGTCACTTGACTTCTGACTCCCACAGTACCACCTTTACTAGAACTTAAACCAGAATCTAGTGCATATGTGTCATAATACACACACATACAGCTTTACTAAGATGGGTTACAGTATCTGGAAACTATAAAACCATTTCAAAAACTTCTACCCTTCCAGGGTAGCAATTAGTTCACCCCTAAGGACAGTAGGATTTCTAGTCCTGCTTTTCACAGACATTTTGTCTGTGGCTGCAATCAGAATTGTAAGATACAATCTTTATGACCTAAACCAGGTAATTTCATTTCAGACTATTTTTCAAAGCTAGCTAGACTGAGATGAACCTCTTCTCTTCCAATATATTCTGTTACAGTTCATTTCAACAGTTACAATACAGTCTGATGTACAGGAATATTTTTTCTGTCCAGCAGGACCCACTGTTGGTACATTTTTAACACATGCAGCTTTAGAAATACATTTTCAACTCAAGCACCTGTACAAATGGCATATCATTCTTTACAAAACTCCAGCTAGCTATGCTGGCGTATGTTACGCCTCCACTGCTGTACTTCTCCTGGCATAGCTGGCAATACCTCACATCATCACAGCATCTGAAGGCAGCTCAGAACCTGAGGTACACATTATACATGTTGTGCACCAGTAACTTTTTAAAATCAAAATATTTTCAGATCTGAAATATCTGGCAGGTGCTGGATATAAACTATCCCTCCAAACATGAGTAAAAACAGTACATGAAAGTATCAAGTAAATAAGAGTGGTACAGTCACAAGCTGAATTAAAAAGCAATTTGACAAAAAACGTGATACAATCAATACAATTATGCTCAAACTGCAAGAAAAATATAAAATTAGGAAAGTTAAGATCCATGTAGAATGTGCTAATGGAACACATCCTAGAAAATGACATTTATTGAGAGTTCAGTTATAGATGAATGTATAAACCTATTTCAGCAAGGCAAATGTAACCATCCCACTCGCTGTCCAGGCAATTCCCTACATCCAAATCAACACTACTTCTTCATTCATCTCTGCAGACAAATTGAACCAATTCAAAACACCTTTATTGAATTATTACTTGTGACAAAGGCAAATTTACATTGATCTAAAAGTAATCACACTATAATTAACAGAAACATTTTGGTTCACATTTATTGCTATTGTGTCCTACAACATAAGCAACATTACATACATGATTCAATTTCTGTTTTTTTTTTTTTTTTTTTTTTTTTTTTTTTAAGAAGATGCATCTTTATTAAACCATCACTTACAACTTAGGCAATCAACATTTATATAAATGAAAACAAGCCACACCAACACAATCCTAGTTGCAAGCATTTTACATCACAATCCATACTGACACACTCCCAGTTGCAAACATTATACATCACTTATAATCTACCCAAACATTTTCAAGCATTACATAGCTTATTTAAGTCCTGGCGCCTTTTAAACTTCACTCCTCCCTTGTATGTATTGTTCCCACAATTCCCATTTTTTTCCCATGTATTTTGTTCCTACTCTTTTTTAAAGATGTCAATTCCAGTTGTTTTATCTCTTTTACTATATTCACTACTTCTAGTATAGTTGGTTTAGATTTTGATTTCCATTTTCTAGTAATTGCTTTTTTGGCAGCCACCATTACTAGACACAGCAAGGCCTTACCATGCTTAGTCAATTCTGATTCTGTATCATAGCTCAGAAAAATCATCTTCCTAGTCAGACCAGTTTGCCCACCCAGCATCTCAGACAGTGCATCCCACAGAAAATCCTTAGTCTGCCAATTTACTGCACTCCCAGAAAATATGTTCCCAGTTATCTCTCTCTTCCTCATCATACCTCCAACATATGCTGTCTGCCTGAGGAAAAATTCTCTGGAGTCTACTTGGGGTATAAAAATATCTATGAAACATTGACAGGCAAAAATCCTAAAAACTAAAACAAAATACTTTTTTCCATTTGGCCAGATAAAATAGCTTCTGGTTGTCCTTTACTAGCACTTCTCAGACTGTATTCATATATAAACACTTTCTTGCACATAAGAAAATTGTTCCGGTCTACAGTTTTGCCACATTGCTGTAATGTTGTGGAATTAGTACAGCAGGATCCGTAGAAAATTGCCACTGAGCTTTCTACCCGTATTAACTGTGCTGGCAAAAGGCCTGTTCTTTGAGATAGTGTTTCTGCATTCCAGCAGTGACAAGTAACTCTCAATCAGATTTGTCAAACCCAACACATTTTTTTCATCACATCTTTGGGTGTATCGTCCTTTCTACCTAACCATTGATTTATGGGTATTTGTGGCTCTTTGCGATATTTTTAAATTCCAAATTTTGAACAAAATGTGATAAATATAGGATTACTGAACTGTGGACCATTATCTGAAATAGCACTCTTTGGAATTTAGTATATGGAAAGATTAATTTTTGACACTGTAGTTGCTGTAGCACTATAGTGACTTTCAGTTTAGCTGTGGTTGGGAATATGAGTAGTAGTCATCATGGATAAGACATTGATCATATGTGAATATAATTAGATTCATTCTGTCCATGTTCCAGGGCAACTCTGTTATATCATGTGAAAGCAGCATTTTTAGGGATTCAGGCTGTAAAAGTTGCTACACTGGTGACTGTTCTGTAACATTTTCTCTGTATCCTTTGACATTTTTGACAAGTGCAAAATATCAAACTGTATTGCCTAAGTGTAGTCCATAGATTTTCTGTAGTATGCATTCTCTTTATCTGTTTAGTTATTATCACGTTGTCAGACTTTAACATAAAACATAGAACAAAGCTGATTTTGTCTTGGTGTGGATAAATAGTCTGATATCTGAATACCTTGAGGAAAATTAATCTGGTTATGACCCTTTCTTATGATTTCCTTAACTAGCTGCATCTTTGTCTTCTGGAGTACATCTTCTAAAGTTCTAGCAATTTGTCATGTGACATTGGTATCTGTAGAATTACCCACAAGATTAAGGGCTCATACCAGAGTGAAAGCTGCAGTAATTGCAAAACCTTTGTTGGCCCAGGAAAAGGTGCTATATTGGGTCTACTTCAAAAGAACGAAGTACCACATTACTGAAGATAACACCACATCGCCAAAACTTCACTTTCATGAACGACCGGAATGCCGAAACTTTTCGTAAGTATTCGATTGGCCACCATCTAACAACAAAACACACCGCACTACCTCACACCCCACCAACTAAATATACCAACTCTGGGATTGCACTACAGTGGGGAAAGGGAATTTCCCCTTGTTGGCCACCTGGTTACTTGCCCTGTGAAAAGTTTTGGCATTCCAGTCATTCGTGAAAATGAAATTTTGGTGACGTCTCCTTCATTTTGTCTTCCGTAATGTTCTTTTGAAGTGGATCCATTTTATCACATACGTGCTTCAGTATCTTTTTGTTTTCTATTAGTGGATCAACACAACATTTCTTTATTTTTTTTTCCTCCTAAGAGTTATAAATTTACCTTGCAAGATATTCATTTTTTTTTTTTAATTTGAGGTATGCTTTGCTTAGTAGATCAGCCATATGTGCATTGCATTTACTTACCTAGCTTATTTTGATCTGCTTAAGTCATACTTCTCCAGACTCAACAACATCCAGTACATTCTAAGTGGTGTTCTGTAAAGGGATTTCCTGAGTATACTGTGCAGTGGTTTATGATCAGACTTTACCAGAACTAATTTGCCATACACATTAGGTAATGACTCTTCAGTTTGAACATGTTTAGTTTGTGAATCTGAGTATCCTCAGTATGCAACTGATCTAGCTGTTCCAGTGGCATAAAGGGGTAAAGCTCTAACTATGGCTGAGTTGAACCCAGTTTGATTAGCGGCTTGGGCAACTGACTGAACAGCAGGGAGTAATGTGAATGCCTGTCCTAGGTGGGAGAGTTGTTCATTTATTATGTTCCCTTAGGAGTGGTCCAAAGAGGTGAGTTGCCCTCTGGTGTAATTGATGAGTGTGGGAGGTGGGGCAGGGAGTAGGTATGGTATGTAAATAACCCCCCCCCCCAGATGCATGCAAGGACAGGCTAGCCTCCAGGGCCCCTTTGCCTCCACAACAAGCCAAAGCAATACCAGAGTAAGTTGGTGGGTGGTGGGTGGGAGATAAACTGGTAGACCTGGCATGAACATGGGGAACGGAGGCCAGGCCAGTTAAGTGATGTTTTAGGGGTGTCCCAAGGGGGACCAAAAATTAAAAACAAAATGCCACTGGTCTGACTTATTGCAACAGTACTGCTGCTGAACTATACTGATTGGAGTCTACTTGCAATGTTATTACTTCAGACACATCAAAAGTAGTTCATTTGATTCAAGCCTGTTCAGTAACAGAAACTTTTCTCCTTTTCCATTGACCAGTTGTATGTCACATCATTCTGTAGAAGTTTCCATAGCAACTTTGTAACCTGTAACATGCTAGATATGAATCCAGATAAATTCTCTTCCATTCATGGAAGTCTCATGAGGCATTGCTTATTTTCTTGTCTTGACATCAGCATAATAGCTGTTACTTTCTCAACACCGTGTTTCAGGCCATCTGGGACTGTGGCCCAGATCCTTTGATAGAAATTTGGTTGTGAATCAGTAGTGACAAGTGGAATAACAAAAGAGTAAGCTCTTCAACATTTAGATCACTTTTGCAGTAGCGTAGGGATATTTGGTGTATACTCTTGCTTTGGAAATGATCACCAGACTGCTTTTTAAGTATTAGGGCATCTTCCATGTGCCCAAACTTCCAGTGGCTCAAGCAGAGTCATATAAAATAGCAGATGTTCATCGTGCATACAGCTGCAGTCATAACAGATGGGTTCTCCTGCCGTCAGACGGGTCCTCGGTCGGCCGAATTCCAAAGTCTAGGTCCGGCGTCGGTTGTGGTCGCTTCTTCCCTGACGTCAGTGCTACAGGGGTATAAAAGAACCTGCCGACGCCATTTTCTTCAGTCTTTCTTGCCGCGCGGTGCCCAAAGCAGAAGCAGTTCGCAAGTGCCGGTCGGCCAACTCCTGAAATTACGAAAATTTTGCAACCGAAGTCTTCTTGAAAGCTAAGTACCCCGTTGGGGAAACTTTTCTTGCCTCAGACCGATGTCAGACAAAGTTAATAATTGTATTTCATGTGGGAAGCAAATACCGCATAAGGATTTTCATTCCCTCTGCATTCCTTGCTTAGGCCCAGACCACGACGTCTCGGCCTGTCGTTTTTGTGCTACATTCAACAAACGCACCATTAAGCGTCGGGCGGAGTTCGCCCAGCACTATTTTGGCAAAAAATGTAACTACATTATGTCGTCGGATATTCCGACTCCAGTTTTGACTAAAAGACGCAAAGATAAGGACCAACACACGAGGTCCGCGGCCTCTACCGACACCACGCCAAAGCCGACTACAGGTGGTCCGGTTCTCAGCGAGGCGCCTACGCAGCCCCTGCCTACCGATGACACTTCATTGGCGGTGTCTACTGTGCCCAAGGTCGCAGGCTCCTCGGCCCACACCCCGACTACAGATACCGAAGCCACTCTAGGCGGTGAAACTCAGAATTTAGACAGGTCTGCCTCCTCTCAAGGTGTCTTCAGGCCTTCCTCTTCTTTTTCCATCAAGGCTTTCACTAAGTCTAAAGCAGCCATGCATTCTAAAAGACAAGCTACACAGGGCCCTTCTCCAGGCCCCATGCCTAAAAAATAGATGCTTAAAATGGCTGAGGATTTAATTACTCTTATCAGGGGTTCTCAACCCCCCCCCCCCCCGGACAAAAGGCCCAGAGTGGAGGAAGAATCCCCCTCCTCGGACCAGGCCTCCATTATTTCAGAGCACTCTGATGAACAGGAACATTCATACTCCCCTTTTGAAGATTCTAATGCAGAGGAGTCCATTCCCTCTGTCTCCCCCCCCTGAGGATTACTCTTTTGGGGAAACCTTGCATACCTTGAGGGAACACTTCCACTGGGAAGGCCAAGAGTACTCAGACTCCAAGAAAAGGCTTAGGGATTTTCTCTTGCTCCCTCAGCACAGGCCTCTGGCTATACCTCCTGTCTTAGACATACTAGATGATGTGTATTCGGGGGCCTGCCTTAACCCAAACTCTTTACCTCCAGCCCCAGTCAAGCCTGACAGGTACTGCCGGGTTCCGGACTCACACCAATTCTTATACAAAAGCCATGCGGCTGACCCAGAAACTATCTCACAGGGCCCCAAGGGAATTAAGGCCTCCACTGCTAAAAATCCATTACCTTCAGAGAAAGATTCCAGAGCTTTAGAAAGGTGGGGAAAAAAGGTATACACCTCGGCCACCTTAACCATGAGGGCATTAAACTGCCAGTTCCATATGTTAAAGTATCAACAGTTTCTGTTATCACAGTTGAGAAGCAAAATGTCACAACCTGAACAACCAGACTTGAAGGAGTTGCAGGATTTGATGCATAGTGCAAAACAAGTGGGTAAACATACCTTGCAATGTGGTTTTGATGCTCTAGAGGCCTCATGTAGAGCTGCTGTTACAGGATCAGTCATACGTAGACATGCCTGGCTCAAGGAGCAAACCTTACCAGATCATGTCAAAGCTAAATTACTAGATGCCCCTCTACAAAAAGATGTATTATTTGGTGTTAAAGCTGAGGAGGTATTAAAGAAAATGGAGGAAAAGGCTAAATCACTGCAAACAGTGAAAGATTTTCTACAGGTACAACCTCCACGTTTCAGCAGCAATTGGCCTTCCAAAAATTGGTCCTTTCCAGCCATGGACAGACCCCAAAGAGGTAGATACAGGCACCCGAGGGGCAGAAGGCAATCTGAAGGATCGTTTAGAGGCAGACAATGGCAAGCTCCTACACAAAGAGGTGGTGAGGATAGTTCACAGCCATTCATAAAGCAAACCCAATGACTTTCCCCTTTGCATGCCAAGCAAGGCTCAAATGGCAGCACCCTTAGGCGGAAAACTGGCATTATTTTCGAAAAATTGGCATATTGTCACAAAAGACAAATGGATCCTGGACATTATAAACAGAGGCTACAGATTCCATTTTCACACCCTTCCACAAATGAGAGGCATGCCAAACCTGCCACGCAATCAAAGGGCAGAGGCACAAAGACAAATTTCGGATCTCATGGACATGAAAGCTATTCAAGAGGTACCTACTCAAGAACAAGGTCAAGGTTTTTATTCCAGACTATTCCTGGTACCAAGGAAGGGAAAAGATTGGAGACCTATTTTGGACCTATCCATCCTAAACACATTTTTACTCGTGCCAAAATTCAAGATGCTCACATTACAGCAGCTTCTTCCCATGCTGGGCAAGGAGTCTTGGCTGGTAACATTGGACCTCAAGGAGGCATACCTGCATGTCCCAATCAAACAAAATTGCGGAAGATACCTCAGATTTCTTGCAGGTTCAACCCATTATCAATTCTCTGCATTGCCCTTTGGCTTATCTACTGCGCCCAGAGTATTCACGAAATGCCTGGCATCAGTAATTGCCTACTGCAGATTTCAAGGGATACAAATATACCCATATTTGGACGACTGCCTGATCCAAGCGGACAGCAAGCACATACTTCTGAAACATCTGGCTTTTGTAATAATGTTGTTGGATTCTCTGGGGTACACAGTCAACAAAAAGAAATCAAGGCTAATACCCTCTCAAAAAATAATTTTCCTGGGTGCCAACTTGGACACAAACACCCAGATGGCCTACCTCACGCTAGAGAAACAGGGGCAACTAACTCAATACTTCAAAAAACTAGCAAATTTCACCAGGCTGACTGCAAGGAAAATCCTGCAGGCTCTGGGATTCATGGCATCTTGCATCCTACTAATCCCATGTGCAAAGCTGCATATGAGGAAACTTCAGTGGTACCTGAAAAACTATGGTCTCAACACAGCCACAGTTTGGAAACAATAATACCACTGATTCCATGTCTTCATAAGGAATTTCTGTGGTGGGCTCAAGCATGCCAAAGAAACACAGGTCTCCCATTCTGCAAGCCTCAAGCAAATCAAGTCATCACAACAGATGCCTCGGAACGCCTGGGGGGGCGCACATGACAGATCGGTGCATTCAGGGCAAATGGTCCCAAAAAGAAAAGCACCTACACATCAATCAAACGGAAATGCTAGCAGTAATAAATGCTATTATAGCTTTCAAAGACCTTCTGCATCCAGGCCAACTATTGATAAGGACAGACAACACCACAGTAATGTGGTACATAAACAAACAGGGAGGAACCCATTCATACCCCCTATGCAGGCTGGCCATGTCACTTTGGAACATGGCTCTGGAATTACAAATCGAACTTCAGGCACAGAACTTGCCAGGCAAGGAAAACACGCTGGCAGACAACCTAAGCAGAAATATGACAGACCCACACGAATGGAAGTTGCACCCTCAAGTTTTTACAGAGATAATTCAAGCATGGGGAAGGCCAGACATAGATCTCTTTGCCTCCCACAAAAATCACCAATTGACAAAATTCTGCTCAAGGACTTTTCATCCACAGGCCTGGAGAGTGGACGCTCTCTTTCAGTTGGACAACAATGACAGTTTATGCCTTTCCACCTCTTCCTCTGCTGTCCAAAGTTCTATTAAAAACCAGAGCAGACAGACCAAAGATGATTCTCATTGCTCCAGACTGGCCAAGACAGCACTGGTACCCACTCCTGAGGAGCCTGACGCATTCCCCACCATGGACCCTACCTCTAATGCCTCTTCTTCTGACTCAGCACAGCTTCAAAACTCTTCACAGTCAGCTGAAAACACTCAGTCTGGCCGCATGGAAGATTCCTTAACTTCACAACATACCCTACTCTCCAAGGAGGTGCAGGATGTCATTTTGGAGGCCAGAAGGCCTTCTACTAGGAAAGCTTACTCCGCAAAATGGAAACGATTTTGTGCCTGGAATGAGAAAAAGGGCCAGAATCCTGGAATACTGAATTTACCTCCTATATTACAGTATCTAGCTGAGCTGCTAAGCAGTGGACTTTCATTCTCCTCCATCAAAATCCATGCCTCAGCCATTTCTGCAGAGTACAACACTGATCCTCCTTTATTCTCTCATCCCCTCTTAAGACAGTTCCTCAGAGGGGCTAAGAATATAAAACTCCCAAGGAAACAACCAATACCTGCTTGGGACCTCAATTTCATTCTAGAAAAGCTGACCTTGCCTCCTTTTGAGCCAGCTGCCTCAACAGATTTGCAATATTTGTCCTGGAAAACAGCCTTCCTTCTGGCTATCACCTGAGCTCGCAGGGTATCAGAACTACAAGCCCTCATGGCTGTGCAGCCTTTCATCATTTTCCATCAGGACAGAGTTTCCTTACGAACCAATCCGTCCTTTATGCCAAAGGTGGTATCCAGGGTAGCTTTGAATCAGGCTATCCACTTAACCTACCTTTTACCCTAATCCTCAAAACAAAGGGGAGAGACTACTACATTCCTTGGACATCCACAGACAACTGCGTTATTATTTGGACAGAACAAAGCCTTTCAGAAAATCAGAACAACTCTTTGTGTCCTATGCTATAGGAGCTCAAGAGAAGCCAATTTCCAAACAGACAATCTCAAAATGGATAGCCCACTGCATACGCTTTTGTTACTCTTTTCATGGTAAAACTGTGCCTGCTGGCATCAGATCTCACTCCACAAGGGCCACAGCTACCTCTGCAGCTTTCCTCAGAGGAGTTCCTACCAAAGATATTTTGGAAGCAGCCACTTGGAGTTCTGTGCATGCCTTTTCCAAGCACTACCACCTACCATTATACTCCAAAACTAGAGCAGGCTTTGCCACTGCAGTCTTGCAGGGCATCCTGGCTCCTCCTAGTTCCACCTAGTGCCTACCACCCCTTTTTTAGCTTTAAGATTCTACCCATCTGTTATGACTGCAGCTGTATGCACGATGAACATAGTACAGTTTTGTACCTACCATAAATGTAGATGTTCGAGTGCTAATACAGCTGCAGTCAAGGTTTCCCTCCCTCCTTCCCCTCTTGGGACAGGCCTATTGGCTAACACCTCCTCATACAACCTGATTGGGGTATTCATTTATGGTGTATTTGCTTGCAACGACTGTTTTTTGATTATATTGCACTGCATTATTACATAAATTTATGTATTTCCTTCCTTCTGGGGGCACCTGACATCTGGGGCAAGAAAAACTGAAGAAAATGGCGTTGGCTGGTTCTTTTATACCCATGTCACACTGACGTCAGGGAAGAAGCGACGACAACCGACGCCGGACCTAGACTTTGGAATTCGGCCGACCGAGGACCCGCCTGACGGCAGGAGAACCCATCTGTTATGACTGCAGCTGTATTAGCACTCGAACATCTACATTTATGGTAGGTACAAAACTGTACTTTTGTGTGTCAAAAGCTTTGGTGCTTTGTCATTCCTGAAGTGCCCCTGCGAGGCTTGTGGAAATTATGGTCAGCTAGTGAGCCTTTCAAGGCTGGGCAGATAAGTACCCGTCTGGGGCAAACTTTCCAATACAATTCTTTTTCTGTGAAAAGTTTTGATTTTATGCGGAAATGCATTGTTATTGGATTGTCAGGTTTGTTTAAAGGATTTTTTACTTAATGGTATGATTTTGTGAAAAAATATGCACAATTCTGTATTTTATTAATTTTTTCTACATGCTTTTTAGTATAAGTGTGTGGAGCATGACACTCTGCTTTTGGGAACTTGTCATGGAAAATTTTACCTCATGACCTTCATTTTCCTATCAGAAGGTTTAGTGACTCACTCAGGCTGTGCTTACCCACATGTGAGGTTCTGGGCTTGAGCATAAAGCATGCTTACCCACATGTGAGGTTCTGGGCTTGAGCATAAAGCAGTTGTCTGTCTCTGTAGTTCTTGTTTTTCTTGTCCACAACAAGAAGGAAGTTGCTAGGGAGTCTTTAGTAGCCCAGCTAATTCCATCACTACCATAACTGCTGATGGGTGACCTTGCTGTGACAAATACTGCATCCAAAGATCATTGATCTTTTGCTTTTTGTCCTTCTGGTATAGCTCTTTGGGAAGACTAAGGACCAGGAGGTTGGCACATCCTCTTTAACTGCAGGCTTGCTCTCACTGGTCATGGGAGAGCTTCTCTTGTTGGTTTCAGGTAAAGGAGTGGGTGAAGGTATTCGGTTTAGCCAAGATAAGGTTTCCGATTCCTAGGCTAGAGCTCCCATTGGGGGTTGTCTCTTTCCAGGGAATCTCCTAGGAAAAGCAGAAACTTGAAAACATATTTTTCTCCTCTCTTTAACTGTGGACAGAAATATTTGATTGGATTTGCTGAGAGTTGTTCTCTGCTTTTAATGTGGTAAATCCTGTTTCCTTGCTCTCTTCTAATTGAAAAAGAAAAAGATTTCTCTCTGTCTGACAGTGGTTCCCAGTTAGAAGAGCAATGAAAGGAGGGGGAGTATTTTTTTCTGTTAATTCTTCTCAAGCTGACCTGCGGTGGTGGTGCTGCGGTAGCGTTGTCACCTCACAGTAAGACGCTGTCCGGTTCGATTCTCAACTAGAGCGTCTTCTGCGTGGAGACATGCGTGAATGGGTGTACCTTCGTTGAAGGTTGTGCATCAGGCCTGGCAAGCCAGTATGTAAAAATCAACTGCCAATCATTAGTGGACCGGAGTTCCGCTGTGGCGATCCCTAACCGGGAAAAGCCGAAAGACACAAACAAACAATTCTTCTCAAGCTGAAGATTCTGAGGAAAGTTTCTTTAGATTTCCCTCTGGAATAATTCTCTTTTTCTGAGGCTGTTAAGATTTATTTCAGTTGAAACATAATGAAATTCCTATCTTCCAGTAAAAGTATTATTATGGATTTTGCACATCCTGCACCTCTTCATCTTGTGTTGTCTGACTTTGAGGATGTTCTTAGTTTTCAGTATGCCTGAAAGTTAGCTCTCTGCCCACAAAAAGTTTGATAGGTTATAAAAGTACCTCAGACACACACACTCTTGTTTTCCAATCCCTAATCAGATCCTTAAGTGATATCTTTATCTAAGCATTTTTACTGCTAAATGTGTTGTAAATGCTAACTCCATTCCGTCTGACAAGGAATGGGAAACCTTCTGATGGATTTGGGACCAAAGTTTGTTCTTCTGTTACCTTAACTTTCAAATTTTGAACTCCCAGGCTCACACATTAACATTTTTTGCTGTCTTCTTTTGAAAACATGAGAAAGTTAGCCATTCACATTACGTTGGAGATTAAATCTTCATTAAATTCCTTCAATTGTGTCTGCTTCTAAAGCAACCAGACATTAAGTGCTGTTATGACTGCTGATGTGGTATCAAGAGCTGCTGCTGCTGACTTAGTTATAAAAAGATTTGCTTTATGTTATAAAAACCTTCCAGAAGATGTTAACGTTAAGGGTTTGAATTTTCTCCTCAACAAAATTGTGTTACTTCGCCCTTCTGCTCCTGTTGCCCTTAAAAGATTTGATGAGAAAGCGAAATTGATTCAAAGGGTTAATCCGATTTTTCAACCCTTCTTTCCAAACTTCAGTGAAAATCTTCCTTCCTTTTTCTGGAAACCAAGTAAGCAGTCTCAGTAAAGTTCTAACAAGCAGCATTTCAATAAAAGCAGTGGGAAAGAGGCTCAAAGAAAAACGGGGAGCCTCCCAGGATCAAGCCCAGTCCAAAATGTCTGCATGGCTACCCCCCCCCCACACACACACACACACATTCCTACAGATATCGCCCTCAGTCTAGGCTTCATTCCACATGGCATTCAGTTATCTCAGACAAGTGGGTACTTAAGCAGTAACCACACCTGGGTGTGGGTAGTACTGGATTTACCCACGGTTGGTGTGGTTTGGTCACGAGGGCGAGAAGTGGGTTATTGCTATTATACAATGACATTATTTAAGAAAAAAAATACTTACTTTTCTTAAATAATGGCATTGTATAAGCCTCCTTGCTGCCCTTCCGCAGCTGTCCAGTATTCTGTGGCAGTTCTGATGTACTGCGTATGCGTATGGTTACGCAATACATCAGAACTGTGTGTGGAAGCAACGGAGAAAGGAAGATCTCCATTGTTTTTAAAAACGTGTCTCGCTATGTTAAAAGAGTTTAATATAGCGAGACCGCTTTAAAAAAAGCAACGGAGAAAGGAAGATCTCCGTTGCTTTTTTTTTTTTTTTTTTTAAGATATCTCGCTATGTTAAACTCGTTTAACTTAGCGAGATAACAGCAGTGAAGCTCTTCCATTCTCCGTTGCTGCTCAACAAAAAAAAAAAGACAATCTAATGGAAAAAGTCTGGGCGACTGGACCTTTTTCCATTAGTATAAGTCTGATTTACAATGTGCACGCTGACCAATCAGCGAGCACATTTTGGAATATTAATGGGGGGTCGTTGTATTTGTGTCTTTCAGCTTTTCCCGGTTAGGGATCGCCACAGAGGAGACTCCGGTCCGCTAATGATTGGCAGCTGATTTTTACGTACAGGCTTGCCAGGCCTGACGCACAACCTTCAACGAAGGTATGCCCAGTCACGCATGTCTCCACGCAGAAGACGCTCTAGCTGAGAATCGAACCGAAGAGCGTATTACTGTGAGGCGACAACGCTACCGCAGCACCACCACCGCGGGTAATGGGGGGGGGTCGTTGTATAATTGGATTTATTCAACAGGCGAAACCAAAAACAGGCTGGAAGGAAGCATGCAAGGTCACAAAATACACCAAAGTTTAATACCATAATTGGATTTGTTCAACAGGTGAAACCAAAAACAGGCTGGAAGGAAGCATGCAAGGTCACAAAATACACCAAAGTTTAATGCCACAGAATTAATGCTGACAGCACTCCAAATACGTTTTCATTCACAGGAACTTCATCAGAATAAATAATTACACAGCTGAAGTCCATTAAATAATTCCCCCAATCATTAAATATCCAATAAAATTATAGAATGTTGAGTCTTTTGGCTTTTCCTGGTTAGGGGTCGCCACAGCGGAAATCCGTTCCGCTAATGATTGGCAGAAGGTTTAAAATTTAAAAAAAAAAATAGTACAGCACATTGCCACTTAGTGTAAAATTGTCATAATTGCAATCCCTAAAACCTTATTTATATAATAATGAAAACTAAACCCTACTCATCCCTTCACAAATGTATAAAATGTCTTCATGTAAAATAATAAAAGTTGTATCATTAAAATTTCATAAAATGTAAGTAAATATTATAGCTTAGTAGACCTTAGTTTAAGTAGAGGTGCTATTGAGATGTTTTCATTTAACCCGGGGGTCCTGCCTGCATCTAGGGTAATCTGCCACAATAATTCCCTATACTCTAAAATGGTCTCCCAGGCGCCACCCCACACATCAAACATAGCAACCTCTAAAACAAAAAACTCATATGATGCCCTTGGGCAGTCCACAGAATGTTTATACAAAGCATTATTGACATTTCCTTTCCTAACATCGTAAATATGCTCATATATGAGTCTCTTTAATTTTCGCTCGGTTTTGCCCGTAAAAAAGGCGTTGCATGTCTTACAAATACCTAAATATACTAGACCACTAGTGTTACAATTACTGAAACATTTACCATAAATCCATTTGTTCCTTCTTTTTAAAAAGACCTAATCTGTAGTAGAAATAAAAGTACATTTTGTGTTTGTGTCTTTCGGCTTTTCCCGGTTAGGAGTCGCCACAGCGGAACTCCGGTCCGCTAATGATTGGTAGTGGGTTTTTACATACCGGGTTACCAGCCCTGACACACAACCTTCAACGAAGGCATGCCCCATTCACGTATGCCTCCACACAGAAGACGCTCTAGCTGAGAATCGAACGGGACAACATCTTGCTATGAGGCGACAACGCTACCGCAGCACCACCGCAGTTGTGTGTATGATCCACATTTATAAGTACATTTCCTCTTTGTAGTATTACCAACGTATTTTGGAGTGTTGTCAGCGTTAATTCTGTGGCATTAAACTTTGGTGTATTTTGTGACCTTCCGTGCTTCCTTCCAGCCTGTTTTTGGTTTCGTTTGGTGGCTACTGTGGTTGGAATCCCCTTTTTCTACTGGTTGTTTGCTGTCTGATTTATTCAACAGAGTTACAGATGTCAGTGGGAATCCCTTCCCATTTCTCACAGATTCCTCCTCACCTTGCAAAGCAGGTGTTTGTTTTTTCCTATTTTAGAGCACTTATTGGCTTGGCTTGGGGGGGGGGGGGTAATCAGATGTGTGCCCTCAGCAAAGATGAGCAAAGGCTTTTATTCAGGGATTTTTTGGTGCCAAAGAAAGAGGGAACATATGGAGACCAGTACTAGACCCCTCCTTTTCCCTTTTTCTTTTTAAGATTCCAAAATTAAAAGTGTTACCCCTACAAACTATGCTACCTGATGCCATCCTCTAGCTTCATGGTAATACTGGGTCTAAAAGATGCTTATCACTTTCCATTTTGCTGGGAATTAGACTTTTTTTTAAGATTTTCTGTATCTGACTCACATTGTCAGTTATGTGTCTAACCACTGGTGCTATGAATAAACCAAAAGGTATTTATAAAGTGCTTGGCACTACTGATTGCTTGCTGCAGGCTTCAAGGCATTCACATCTTTACATATTTGGGGGATTGTCTTATATTTGCAGATACTTTTCCCACTTGTTAGAATTCCCTAGCATGGATCATAAAACTCCTGCTCAATCTCGGGTTTCAACAGGACTTGCAGAAGTCATTTCTCACCCCTTCCCACTCACTCATTTTTCTGGGATATCTTCTAGATTCATTCATGGGAAGAGCTTTTCTTCCACTGGATAAAGAGAACATGACAAGAACATCTGTGTGGATTTCTCCAGCCAATCTCGGGCTTCTGCCAGGGAATTACTCATGATTCTGGGATTCATAGCATCTATGATTCTCACAATTGGCTTAGCCAGACTTCACATGAGGTGACTTCAGTGGTACTTCAGATCAGTCAAAATTCAGCACCAATACCCCTTATTTTTTCACATTTCAGTTTTTTGTTAGAAGTGAGTTACTTTGGTGGGTGGACCAATTATCTGTCAACCCAGGTCTGTCCTTCTTCCTTAAGCCTGTCTTTGTCACAACAGATGCTTCAGACTTTGTTTGGGGAGTAGTTTCAAAAGGGTGAAAAGTGCAAGGTTTGTTTAACCTCCAAATACAGACAAAAGCACATAAATGTCAGAGGTATTGGCAGTTGTAAATGTTTTAAAGGTCTTAAATTGTCTCTGGTCTCCAGGACCTCTGCAAGTTATTACAGACAATACCACAAAGCTGTGATACATAAACAAGGGAATACCAGATCTTATACCCTTTGCAGACTTACTACGATTGTCTGGGAGATAGCAACTCCGCTTAGTGTGATGCTTCAAGCTTCATATATTCTGTCATAGCAAAAGATTGTAACAGACAACTGAGCAGGACCAGGACAGACTTTTATGAATGGAAACTACACCCAGGGGTCTACCAGTAATTGATCCACCTGTGGAGATGCCTCATATAGATGTGTTTGCCACCTTTCAAATCAGACAGTTAAAGTCTGCTCCAAGACTCTTTGCATATAGCTCTGGAAGACGGGTGCTTTTTCATGCCCATAGGTTGAAATGTTCTGTATTCCTTTCCACTGGTACACAGGGTCCTCCTAAAGATTCTGATGGACTCTCCAAAGATGCTGGTGATGACTTCCTTTTGGCCCAAGCAACAGTGGTCCTCCCTTCCTTTTTTGTGAATTGGCCAGACAATTACCACAAGCTTCCCCACAAACTATTGGCCAGACAATTACCACAAGCTTCCCCACAAACTTGATTTACTCACATAAGACAGGGATTGTTTGATACACACCAGTCTGATGACACTGCAGTTGACTGCCTGTATAATGGAGTTTTGATGACTTTTTACTGAGGATATTCTGTATTAAAGGGGGTGAAAAAGTCTGGTACTAGAAAATCAATTTTATGCAATGGAAAAGATTTTCTAGTTGATGCCAATCTTAGGATCAGTACACTTTCAAGACCTGTTTACCTCTGATTTTAGATTATTTCTTTGAGTTGTTATCCTCTTGCCTTTGTTATTCATTTGTAAAGATTCGTCTTTTGGACATTTCTTTTTGTCTGACCTTAGAGCCTACCTTTCTGTCTGTCTTCAAGTTGAGCAGTTTTTGAAAGGGGTTTTACATATCCATCCAACTAGGAAACAGCTGTCTCCTCCTCGGGATCTTAACTTCATTCTAGAAAAAACTGACACTTCTTCCATTTGAACCAGTTCATCAAGCTGACTTGAGGTCCTTAACATGGAAAACTGAGCTGCTCATTGCTCTGACTTTTGCTAGAAGGGTATCTGAGGTGCATGCACTTATGGTGAGCCCAACCCTACCTCATCTTCAGTAAGGACATAGTTTCATTGTGAACTGTCCCTTCTTTTATACCTAAAGTAGTTTGACATTACCTTTAAGCCAGGCTATTGATCTTCCTGTATTCTTCACAGAATGTAAGCACGAAGAATAAAGACTCTTGCATACTCTGGATGTCCACAGGCCACTGAGATACTACTTAGACTTTCCTGTAGGGTATAGTTCTGTCCATCAGCTATTTGTTTCATATGAAGTTAAAAAAGGACAACCAGTGTCAAAGCAGGCAATTTTGATATGGTTATCTAATGCTATTTCTTTCTTTCTGCTATGTTGTGTGTAATAACCTACTTCCAGACAGGGATAGGGCTCATTCTACCAAAGCTTTGGCTTTATCTGTGGAGTTTTGGAAAGGGGTAGACCCTAAAAGTATTCTAGAGGCAACAGTGTGGTCCTGTGTACATACTTTCACAAAGCATTGCAAACTGGATTCCATTTCCAAGTCCAGAAAAGGCTTTGCTAGGACTGTTCTCCAGGGCTCCTGGACTCTTGCATTCCTTCTGACTTCCTGTATGTGCCTAAGCTGTGATAATTTATCCAAATAGGCTAGGCTACTGCAACAGTGATCTAAAATTTGAAGAAAAGTACAGTTGTGTAAGTGAACTTGCCACAACAGTAGATATTCTAGAAGATTACTTTTGTAGTGGTCATCCCCTCCCTCCAGCCCCTTTGCTTGGTTCTTTTGCTATATTGCCAGGGTGTGGATCTATTTAAATTCCTTTTTATATGGCTCTGCTTGAGCCATGGCACTTTAGAGCCACTTAAATGCACCCAAAGCTTTGAAAGCTGGCCGGTGGTCATATTCTAGGCAATGATATAGTCCAAATAACTTGGGCTACTGCAATAGTGATCTATTAGAACATTTACTGTTTAGCTCATGTAAACAACTAATTTTCTGAGCCATGTGTTAAAATTCAGGAATTCCTTCAGTGCTTTGAAAGTGCTTTTACAGGGAGGACTTTGTCCCCACTCTGCAGCCTCCACATCCCTGCTGTTGTATGTGCTGACTCTGACGGTGTTCTACCTTGGAGTAAGGAGAATTTAAGACGTTCATCATGTTACGCTTGGGTTATCCTGCCGTCAGACGGTCCCGTAGTCGGCCAGAGTTCCAAAGTCTTGGTCTGGTGTCGGTTGCTGTCGTTTCTTCCCTGACGTCAGTGCACCAGGGGTATATAAAATGCATCCGACGCCATTTTCTTTAGTCTTTCTTGCCGCGCGGTGCCCGAAGCAGAAGCAGTTCGCAAGTGCCGGCCGACTCCTGAGATTTTCGAAGTCGAATTTCAGATCCGAAGTCTTCAATAAAGCTAAGTACCCCATTGGGGAAACTTTTTTCTTGCCCCAGAACGATGTCAGAAAAAGTTAATAATTGTATTTCTTGTGGGAAGCAAATACCTCATAAGGACTACTGTATTCCATGCCTAGGCCCTGATCATGACGTCACTAGTTGTCGGTTTTGTGCTAGATTTAACAAACGCACTATAAAAAGACGTTTTGATTTTGCTTTACACTACTTTGGCCGAAGGTTCAATTATACTATGCCGTCGGATCAACCGACGACCGCAATTCCGAAAAAACGCAAAGACAAGGATAAAGACAGGCATCCGAGGTCCAAAACCGACGAAGAAACCTCTTCTAGGCCAGTCGCCAGTTCTCAGTGAGGCGCTTTCGCAGCCCCTGACACCTGCTACCTCAGAGCCACAGGCCGCCTCCGACTCCCACGTGGAAACAACTAGGCCTCTGGAAACTCAAGGTATTGGGCCTACGGAAACTAATCCCTCAGATGGGTCCGGAGCCGCTGAGCAGGCATTGGCTTTTGAGGGTGTTTTCAGACCTTCACAACTTAACATTAAAGCAACAGCCAAGGCAAAAGTACCATTAAAGACAAAGAAGCAAGTACAGCATTCTCCTGGACAGTCCTCCATGCCTAAGAAACAGATGCTTAAAATGGCCGAAGACCTCATTACTCTAATCAGGGGTTCCCATCCCCCTCCTAAGAAAAGGCCTAGGCAGGATACTGACTTTGATTCCTCTGATCAGGTTTCCATTTCCTCTGATTCCTCTTCAGACCAGGGATACTCTCTAACCCCCTATGAGGACTCTGATGCTGAAGAATCTATCCCTTCAGCCTCTCCTCCTGAGGATTATTCTTTTGGGGAAACTTTACATACCATGAGGGAGCATTTCCATTTGGAAAGTCAGGATTATTCAGAATCCAAGAAAAGGCTCAGGGATTTCCTTCTATTGCCTCAGCACATGCCCCTGGCTATTCCACCTGTGTTAGATATTGTGGATGATGTGTTCTCTGAATCCAGCTTATCTCCTGATTCTTTGCCCCCTGCACCAGCTAAGCCAGATAGGTATTATAGAGTCCCTGACTCTCACAAGTTTCTTTATAAAAACCCTCCTGCTGATCCAGAAACTATTTCCCAGGGTCCAAAAGGGGTTAAGGCTTCCATTGCAAAAAATTCAGTAACCTCTGACAGAGATTCGAGAGCTTTGGATAGATGGGGGAAGAAAGTTTACACTTCTGCAACTTTAGCAATAAGGGCTTTAATTTGCCAGTTTCACATGCTTAAGTACGAACAATATTTAATGGCTCAGTTAAAACAGAAAATGCTTGCAAGCTCAGAAGCTCCTGACTGTAAAGAAATGCAGGATATATTGCATGCAGTTGAACAGGTGGGAAAACATACTCTGCAATGTGGTTTTGATTCTTTAGAGGCCTCTTGTAGAGCCGCAGTTACAGGTTCTGTGATTCGAAGACATGCTTGGTTAAAAGAACAGAGTTTACCTGATCATGTTAAGGCAAAATTATTAGATGCTCCTTTACAGCATGATACCTTGTTTGGTGTTAAGGCAGAAGAGGTGATAAAGAAAATGGAGAATAAAGCTAAATCTATGCAAACAGTCAAGGATTTCTTACAGGTACAGCCACCTCGATTTAGCAGAAATTGGCCAACAAAGAATTGGTCCTTTCCAGTGTCAGACAGGCCACAGAGAGGCAGATACAGACGCCCAAGAGGCAGATCTCAACCCCAGGGCTCTAACAGACAACGACAGCGGGGCACCTCAACCCCAAAAGGAGGTGAGGACAAGTCTCAACCTTACAGGAAACAGTCCCAATGACTTGCCCCTTTGTACGCCAAGCACTTCCCTTTTGGCAGCCCATTTAGGGGGAAAACTAGCACTTTTTTCTCAAAACTGGCAAACAATCACCCAAGACAAATGGGTTCTGAATATTGTGTCCCAAGGTTACAGGTTCCACTTTCATACTTTACCAAGGCTAAAAGGAATGCCAGACCTGCCGCATAATCAATGGGCAGAGGCACAAAACCAAATTTCAGCCCTCATGGACATGAGAGCTATTCAAAAAGTACCACAACAGGAACAAGGACAAGGATTTTATTCAAGACTCTTCCTGGTCCCCAGAAAGGACAAGGCCTGGAGGCCCATACTAGACCTTTCAATTCTAAATACTTACCTGGATATTCCGAAATTCAAAATGTTGACATTACAGCAGCTTCTATGCATGCTGGGCAAGAAGGCTTGGCTTGTTACTCTGGACCTCAAAGAGGCATACCTGCATGTCCCTATCAGACAAAATTACAGAAGATACTTCAGATTCAAAGCTGGTACAATGCACTACCAATTCTCTGCACTGCCCTTTGGCTTATCTACTACGCCCAGGGTCTTTACAAAGTGCCTGGCACCAGTAATTGCATTTTGCAGACAAAAAGGAATTCAAATATATCCATACCTGGACGACTGCCTCATTCAAGCAGAGACAAAGGACATCCTTCTACAGCATCTGGCGTTTGTAAAAAGGTTGCTAATTTCTCTAGGCTACACAGTAAATGAAAAGAAGTCAAAACTAGTGCCCTCACAACAGATTGTATTCATGGGTGCCAGCTTAAATACAACGGCCTAGATGGCTTATCTCACGCCAGACAAACAAGTTCAACTAACTCAATATTTTCAATTACTGGCAAAAAAGTCCCATCTCCCTGCAAGAAAAATTCTGCAGGCCCTGGGATTCATGGCATCCTGCATACTACTAATACCATATGCCAGACTGCATATGAGGAAATGACAATGGTACCTAAAAAGTGTTTGGACTCAACACTCTCACAGTTTAGAAGCAGTAATACCAATGATTCCCTGCCTACAACAGGAGTTTCGATGGTGGGCACAGGCATGTCACCTAAACAAGGGTCAGCCTTTTACCCTACCCACAGCCAGGCAGACTCTTAACAACAGATGCTTCGGATTACGCCTGGGGAGCACACATGGCAGGAAAATGCATTCAGGGCCAGTGGACCACAGACCAGATCCATCTTCACATCAATCAAAAAGAGATGTTGGCTGTTCAAAATGCCCTAACAGCTTTCAAGGACCTTCTGCATCCAGGACAATTATTATTTAAGACAGACAACACCACAGTGATGTGGTACATAAACAAGCAAGGGGGCAGTCATTCTTATCCCCTATGCAGGCAAGCCATGACCTTGTGGAACACAGCTCTAACTTATCAAGTTCATCTGCAAGCACAATTCCTGCCAGGAAAGAAAAATACTCTGGCAGGCGATCTCAGCAGAAATATCATGGACCCTCATGAATAGAAATTGAATCCACAAATCTTCAGCATGGTAACGCAAAAATGGGGATGCCCAGACATAGATCTTTTTGCCTCCTCACTGAATTGCCAATTACAAAAATTCTGCACAAGGACTTATCACACACAAGCATGGAAAGTGGATGCTCTCTCCTTCAGCTGGAAAAGCCTAAAAGTTTATGCCTTCCCACCACTGCCTCTCCTCTCAAAAGTACTCCTAAAAGCCAGACAAGAAAAACCACAGATTATCCTGATTGCTCTAGACTGACCACGCCAGCACTGGTACCCAATCTTAAAGAACTTAGCTCAAGGCCCACCATGGATTTTGCCTCAAATTCCAGACCTTCTGACTCAACAAAACAATCAGATCCTGCACGGTCAGCTCAAAATCCTAAACCTGGCTGCATGGCAGATTCATTAGTCAAACAGGCAACTCCTCTCTCTAAAGCTGTTATGGATGATATTTTGGAGGCCTAGCACCAGGAAAGCTTACTCAGAAAAATGGAAGAGATTCTGCGCCTGGAACAAGGCTCAAAGCCTTGACCCTCTTGTCCCAAACATTCCTCAGATTTTACAATACTTAACTGAGATGCTGGACAAAGGCCTATCCTTCTCATCAATTAAGATCCACGCCTCTGCCATTTCAGCACATTACAACACGGATCCTCCTTTATTCTCTCATCCCTTGCTAAAGCAGTACCTCAGAGGGGCTAAAAACATAAGACCGCCCCGGAGAGCACCAGCACCAACTTGGGACCTCAATTTCATTTTGGAAAACTGACCCTGCCACCTTTTGAGTCAGCCAATACAGCCGATCTAAAATTTTTATCATGGAAAGCAGCTCTGCTCCTGGCAGTAACTTCAGCATGAAGAGTCTCAGAGCTACAGGCATTAATGGCAGTGGAACCTTTTATAATTTTTCATCAGGACAGGGTTTCTTTAAGGACAAACCCTACCTTTATGCCAAAGGTGGTATCTAGTGTGGCTCTTAACCAAACCATCCATTTGCCAACTTTTTATCCAACCCCCCAGAATAAAGGGGTGAAACTTCTGCACTCTTTGGACATACACAGGCAGCTACGCTTCTACTTGGACAAAACAAAAGCTTTCAGGAAAACTGAGCAACTGTTTGTAGCATATGCTGCAGGATCACAGGGCAAGGCTGTGTATTCATTACTGCTACACACAGCATGGAAAATCAGTCCCTAATAACATCAGGCTACATTCCACCAGGGCAACAGCCACTTCAACAGCCTTTCTCAGAGGAGTACCTACCAAGGAAATTGTGGAGGCTGCAACCTGGAGTTCAGTGCACACCTTTTCCAAGCATTACCACTTGCCTCTTTACTCTAAATCCAGAGCAGGATTTGCCACTGCAGTTCTGCAGGGCCTCATAGCCAATCCTAACTCTTTATAGACCAGCCACCCAACCTTAGCTTTGGGATTCTACCCAAGTGTAATGACTGCAGCAGTGTAACACGATGAACATAGTACAGTTTTGTACCTACCATAAATGTAGATGTTCGAGTGTTCACACTGCTGCAGTCCAGGTTGCCCTCCCTCCATCCCCTCTGAACTAGCTGGTCTTATCTATACCTTTCTATCCAATACAACCTTTGAGGTGTATTTGCTTGTAACTGAAGGTATTGTTTTTATTTTCTATGTATATTTTTTACTAGCAATATGTATTGCCTACCTACGTGGGGGCACCTGACATCTGGGGCAAGAAAAACTGAAGAAAATGGTGTCGGATGCATCTTATATACCCCTGGCGCACTGACGTCAAGGAAGAAGCGACAGCAACCGACGCCGGACCAAGACTTTGGAACTCTGGCCGACTACGGGACCGCCTGACGGCAGGATAATCCAAGTGTAATGACTGCAGCAGTGTGAACACTCGAACATCTACATTTATGGTAGGTACAAAGCTGTACTTTATTGTAGTCTCAATCTTGGTACATCAACCAGATCACATGCAGTTTTGTGTTGTCAGTTTAAAATGTTGCTTTCGAGTCGCATTTCTGTTTGGCACTTGTATGACCCATAAACTTCAGAGAAATCTCGCTTGTCTGGCAAGGATTCCTATTAAGTTTTATCCTAGTCTGCTCATCGTCTTGACTTGATTCATGCTCCAGTTTTGTGTTACCACCCCCTCCACCAATAGTTCAACAGTTGTATTAAGTACACTATTCTGGCCTTCTATAATTCTGGCTACACCTCTTAGGAATATCAGGTGTAGAAGAAATAGCAAAAGACATTCGGAGAAAGCTATACCTTTTCAGTGACATAGCAGATGTTAAGCTTTTTAAACTGGCTTCAGCTTGCTTAATTTTCTAGAAAATCTGGTTTGCATGTAGTGCGAAAAGTACTGACTGTCGTTGATGTAATTTTTCATCTCTCAGCTTCAGAGAGTTCTCTGAATTGATGTTCAGATCGTGGATATCTGTGAAAATTGTAAGTTTATGTTGCTTCACATCTGTAACTATATATTAAGCCATTGAGTATTTTTTGTATTTTTTTAGTATAACACCAAGATTTTCCCTTCTCTTAAAATCTTCTGTTATATTCGTTACACAGGTGTTTAGGAGGATATGATGGTATCGAACCTTTCTTATGGCGTTATTTTGATGTGGTATTTACCTGGCACATAACCCATACCAGTTAACAGATCTGTGCATTTCTGCAAAAATTTCATTATTTCCATTGTGATTATGAAGTTGGCATTTAATTTGTTTTTTCTCATGATGGCCAGAATTTCCCACCCAAGTCTTGGAACATTTGGCACATCAGGCAACTATATGTTTGGGACCTTCAGCAATGGGCATGCAGGAGTCTACTTCCTTAGACTAATTCCTTAGCCGTGCCTCTTGTATCATTGAGCCCCCACCTCCTTCCTTGCACAAGTGTCATAATATGAGTAGAAGTGCTACAGATCATCTGACATGACAGAATGTCATGTTCCATTTTGCATGGTCATTTTTAACTCCCTACTGGCTTCTGATGTTGATGATCTGGTTGGGTAGGGTCCATCCAATGTGCATCCTATGATTGCTCAAGTTTCGTCGTAAAATGCAGGAGTTGTGCATTTCCCTTTGTGCTTGGGGATTTTTGATGTTTTATGAGCATGGGTTGCCATTTTCTGAGTATGCTTTGCCAGTTTCAAAATGTTCTTCTTTGATTGGATCTGTAATGTTAACAAGGGCAGGAGAAGCATATTTTGCTGCAGCAGAATCTGTGCATCAGATTCTATTCTCCTTCCATCTCCTGTACAGTACATACAGTGCAAGCTGGGGTACCAGCATTATAGCTTGTCGCAGCCAAGCAGGGCATTCCTTTCATATTTAATATATGCAGAGGTGTTTGCCATTAATAGGATAACCCCTTTGGAGAACACTGCATCTGAAGGAGTTAAACAAAGGTCTGAAGTAACATTTTATATGTAAGGCGATTCTAAAGTAGTCTTGTGTTGACCTTTTGTCATTGGCCAGGTGGAGTCTCAGCCATATTGTTGTTCATGTTGATGAGCTTCTAGCCACAGCTATTTGTTTATCTCGTACTGTTGTTCTACTTGTGCCAGTGGGTGTACTTGCTTTGAGTTGTTTTCAGTGAAGGCTGGTGCCTTCCCCTGCTTCTGTGCACTGCGTTTTATAGTGTTGGGATCTTTCCAGTGTACCCATTCCTGGATTGCTTGTTTGAGGTTAGCATATTTAGTATACTCTCCTGAGATGGAAGAGTTGACAACTGCATCAGAGTCACTGATGGCACCTCCAAAGCACGCCCCAGTGTATTGCTAAACACAGTTGGATTGGACTTCAGACAGCACCTATTCGTCCCTATATGTTTTCTGCAAGAATGTGAACAGGACAAGGGGAATGGTGCCTTTGCTAGGGCTTAGTACTGTTGGAAGCCACTGATATGGCATTTTCCATTTAAGGCCATTAGTAACTCACATATGCTTGTAACAGGTAGCTGATCTTGTCTTGTTTAGAATAACTTGGCATGGTGCTTCCACTTATGTTGTCATTAGAATTGACACAACCTTGTTTTGGACCGGTGTGGATATTTTCCTTTAGGGATCCTCCCCTGGGAATGTTTACATGTTAATACTGGATCCCTGGGTGGTCAGTACAACTTTTCACAGAGAGTTTTTCCATTATGTTCATGGAGAATGTTGGCCTATAGAATCATGGTTGGATTTTTTCCTTGTAATGCGTAGGAGAGCCACTCTTTGGCTGAGGTGATGAATATGCAAGGTGGTGCTTGGAAGTACTTTTAGACCTTTGAAGTAACTAAATTGATTAGGGCTTACATGTGGTAAAGATTGGGTTTGCAGGTATAGCCTGTTTTTCTTAGGGTCCTAGCCCAGTTTAGAGCCTGTACCACATCAGGTGCGGAGTGACCTTTCATTTAGGGACTGAGGATGGGGCGCTTCTGTGTGATATAATATATATCATTTTTTCTTTCTGTGGTGTCTTGAATGTCGGGCATTGAGAGGAGCATACAGTATGCCCTCTGTATCGGCCTTCATTGACTCTTGACAGTTAGGAGCACTTCCACATTCACACACTCCATCTGGTCACATGCGGTCCAGATTACCCTTCCTGGAGGTAAGCGATGGAGCTGAGCATCAGCCCATCTCATGTAGATTGGTCAGATGCAGAAGTTTATATTTTTGCATCTAAATATACTACCCCGAGATCCCACCTCCTTGGACATGGGGCACACACAGTTTATTAATTTTCTCTTTGTTGGTGCGACCTTGGATGTGGTATATTTAAAGACTTGCATGTGTTTGTGTGTGTGTGCATGTGTGCATTTGGGCTTGCATGTAAGGGGAGGCCCTCATGATGGAAGATACAGAGGGTAATAAAACTTTTTACAATTTTTTTACCAATTTTTTGTAACTGGCAAATAAGGCTGAGGACTGTACAGATTATGTGTTTAAATTATTGATGTAGAAAACTAATGGAGAGGCAAGTTTCTAATTGGCAACAAAGTCTGATTTGGTAAGGGTTTATTCACCTTTTAAGTTGGTCAGCCTCATGTATTCTGCTTTTAGTAGTCATGTGGAATACAGATAGATGCGAGCCATGGTAATGCTCTTTTACATGATTGAACTGAACAGGTTATGTGCAGCATGGAACACTTGTGTAGTTAATATTACACCATAGCTATCCCACCAATTCTTCTATGCGTTCTTGTCTTGAGTGGGTGTGGTAAGGAATACAATGTTAAGATTTCAAGAGTGTATGGGATATGTGGCCAAGACTGTGTGCGCAATTTATAAATGTTTTGGGCATTAGAGAAGGGAAAGTGCTTTGCTGTTAATTAAAGTTTGATACAGTGGGAAGATATTTTATATAGTTGTAGCTCATTGTGTGTGCATAGAATACAAAAGCAAATTACTTTTACTGAAGGATTGTGCACGGTTCACAAACAGCAGTCTCAACTGCACGTGGTCTCATCTCAGAGAGGACGTTTGGGAACTGAAATGCGCACGTACTCACACTGGCACTAAAAAAGTAAAAAAGGGGGTAAAAACAGCAGTGGAGTCCCTTGGTCACAACTACACAGTCCTCGCCATCAGCAGTGATGTGGTTGCACCCACTGCACAGGGTCCTTGTATTACTTTATTACACCATTGTATCTGGTCTGTAGCCATAGCATCGCAGGGTGAATCCTTTACAAATTGCCCCCATCATGTCTGTATAGCAGGGAACAGATTGCACTGCCATCTTACTAATATTTTCCAGAAGCCTTAAAATCCTGACAGATTGATTCAGTTTTATGAAGCATGCTGTCACCAGGATTGTGAATAAGCAACATCGCATGCAATCTGCTTAAGGGATTGCTACTGGTTTTGAACACCAGGGCCCATTTCTAAGAGGAAAATTTGGTTTGGAAAGGAAGACTAGGTACAAAGTGAGGAGCGTTTTCTTTCATGGGTTTCAGGGAAAGGATCAGCTTAAGTAGAATTTTGCAGCTGAGGCCTAAGGTTTGGATGGCCTCCTTTAAACTAAAAACCATGAACAATGGCTCGTTTTAAATTTGGCTTAGTAGTTAGTAGTTAGAGAACATAAAGCTTGGATGTATGACAAATGACATGGATGTGTCCAAAGTTACGAGTATCTGTGCAGTGGAATGAAAGACACGAAGTGAAATCATTAGCATGTGGCATGGGAATGGATGTTTTTAGTCCCAGAAGATTTGTGAGCAGAGGTTAAAAAGATGAAATGCATAGGATATAATCTGGGTGGAAGTGTAATTAGGAAACTGATATGACACTTCTTTCATATTTAATCTGTAACTAACAGCCATTAAAGGTGTAAACATTCCGGGGTAGGATGAACCAAAAATGTTGAGGGACACTCCACTGACTTAGCTGAATCTCCGGTCACAGGGGCCAGAGTACCTGGAATTTGCCTGCAGAATGGTACTAGCTAGCATTTTATTTAAAGAAAAACTATAGAGTGAACAAGGAAAATTGGCCACTCATATTACTGATTAACTGTGCATCTATTCCATGCATTGGTAAAAGAAGGTCCTTACCAAAGAGTGACTGCATCATAGATAAATTAATGTGCAGATGTTTCTCCTTCAGAGATATGGATTCTGCCTTTACTGTTTTTGAAAAAATTGAACCAGGCATTAATACTGAAGCAAATAACTAACATATTAAGTGCAGTTTTATTCTGTGGTTGTCCCTCCTCTTTGTACACACAAGCACATTAGAGCAATTCAGCATTGTTATAGCTTTAATTACATCTGTTTGGAAGTGAGAAAGTTTCCATTTAACTTCACCTTTTGTTTAAGAAAATGTTTTATTTCACTTGGCAGTTAGCCAGCTGAGGTGAAAGCTGTAGTAAAAGCCTCTGCTACTCATTGTGCACCAAATCTTAAAACAGCAGTATTCTTCACAGCTAAACTGACTGGCATATATTCTACAATCGGTATTACATTCTTTCAATCCATCCACCAACAACCCCTTTTTCCCATTTTTGCACATGAGGTTGGAGTGTTGTTTCAACAGTGACAATCATCTAGTGCCAAGGTATACACTGCCAGGTGGCTAGCCCTGCCACTGTAATTCATCCCACACCACACACTCACATGCATACTCACACCTATGGCTAATTTAGATTGTGCAGTCCACCTACTTCATGTCTTTGGAATGTGGGAGGAAACTGGAGCATCCGGAGGAAACCCATGCAAACACAGGAAGGAGATGTAGACTCCACACAGACGATACCTCTGAAAAGATCGTACCAGGGAACCTCTAGCTGTGAGGTGACAACATTATCCGTTGCACCAATGTGCCACCCAATATTCTATTCTTTCAGTACTGGGGGAATAAAGAGAAGATTAATTCAATGTTGCGGTAATTATAGTAAACTTGAGAAAAGATAGAGAAACAAATTAGCCTTGTAGAGACTGCCAGTAACCATTTAAATACATTGTTAAATAAGTGTGCTTACATTAGCTATGTATGGAATGTTTTACCTGAAACTTACCACTGAGCAAGCAGCTCATGCTTCTGTTAAGTAGTAGTTGTAAAGATCCAAAATGTAGATCAACATTAAGAGAGTTAGTTGCTTTCAGCTTTTTACTACACTGGAAATATTTATTTTCCCTTTGGAACAAATGTAGCTTTATGCCTAGTTAAGGTTCAAAAGTTTAAAGCAGGATTATTGCTAATGATCAGAGCTGTTAATTTTAATAAATTTTAGCTGCATAAGACGGCTTGCACCTGTCACCCCTGGGCTTCCGGATTTTGGCAAAGGCTGTTGCCACCCCCATAGTGCCTTTTTTAGGCAAGGCTCAAATTCTAAACCTACCACCCTAGAACACAAAAAAGGAAAAAAACTAAGGGTAATGCTGCTCAATGCCAGAAGTCTCAACCTCAAGATGCACGCACTCGAAGCCCTTCTCAGTATGGAGAACATCGATGTCTGTGCTGTGACTGAAACCTGGTTCAAGGCTCCTGAGAGCACCCCGGCACTATCAGGTTTTACCTCTTATCATGCGTTCCGGCCCCAAAATCCGGACAACACCAAGAAAGGAAGGGGGGGTGTCCATATTCATCAAGGACACCCTCACCTCAAGGTTGGTGGCAACGCACGATGCATCGGAGACCATCCAGGTGCAATTAACCGTAGGCAAGACTGCTCTGCAATTTGTAGCATGTTACAGGCCACCCTCTCAAACTCAGGAACCTCACACAGCTTTCCTGAAAACACTGGAGGGGATAAATGTATCTCCAAACACCATCATACTGGGTGATTTCAACTATCCAAATATAGACTGGGATCACTACTCAAACCCCAACACTCTAGCCCAAAGGTTCCTAGAGTTCATAAACTCAAATGCCATGGAACAACTAGTCACCATCCCCACAAGAGGAGAAAACATACTAGATCTCATCATCACGAACATGGGGTCACAATGTTCAACACCAAGTATACCCCTCATTGGTGAGATCAGATCATAAACTAATCTCATTGGAAGTCCACATCCGCCCCACCCCAGATAAAAAAGACCACAGTGAAGAACTTCTCAAAAGCCGACTTCACACTTCTAAAGACTGGTGTGGTCTCTTTCAAAGCCCCCGAGCCAGCGGAAACCATTACTCAAACCGCTGAATCACTTACAAATGCCTTCTACCAGCACCTCCAGGACTGCATGGATCAGGCAATCCCAAATAAAACAAAGACTCCTTGTACCAAAGGCAAGCGTCCAGTCTGGTGGACCCCAGCCATAAACAAGCTCTACAACAAAAGGAGGAAGCTACTACAAGATAGAGCAAAATCCGTAAAAGGGAAGACACCCTTGATCATTATAAGTAAAAAAATAAGATCTCTCATAAAATCATCCAAGGCAAATTTTGAGAGAAAAATCACTAAGGATTCAAAAGACAATCATAAGGCCTTTTTTAGCTATGTTAGAAACCTGGGAGGAAACTCCCAGATATGCTCAGAATTAGTTCAAAATGATGTAAAAATCACTGAACCTACAGACATTGCCAACATACTGGCTGACAGGTTCAGTGCAAATTCCCCCCCCCCTCCCCCCAAAAGGGGAGATATCTATACCAGAGGATTGTAGCCCCCCAAACATCTCAAAAGCTCAGGTGAGAACTGCTCTCTCCAAGGCGAAAAACACAGCATCCATGGGACCAGATGGTGTCCCCGGTTGTGTGCTCCACGAACTCAATGAGGAATTAAACCCGCAGTTAGGGAAGCTGTTTAATCTTAGCCTCACCTCAGGATACGTACCCAAGGAGTGGCATACGGCAACTGTGGTCCCACTTCACAAAGGAGGTGCCTCCACCGACCCCGGAAACTACCGTCCCATCAGCTTGACAAGCCTGGTCTGCAAAGCTATGGAGAGGATCATAATGGAACTCATAAATAAAGACATAGGGGACTTGCAGACATTGGATCCAACCCAGTTTGGCTTTGTCAAGGGCAGATCATGCCTTTTAAACTTGGTTGACTTTCGAAACAGTCACCAAGGCCATTGACGAGGGCAAGGCAGTCCACACAGCCTACCTTGACCTGGCAAAGGCTTTCGACACAATACCCCACTCGGGTATCATTGAAAAACTCACCAGCTTAAATGTAAACCCATACATCACAAGATGGGTTGCAAACTGGCTAAGTGACAGAACCCACAGGGTCAGAGTTGCTGGCGCCATGTCAGACTCCAAGCCCGTCACAAGTGGTGTCCCACAGGGCTCAGTCCTGGGCCCACTCTTGTTCGGCATCTACTTTTCAGAAGTACAAGCAAACACAGGAGGATTATGGCTGACAAAGTTTGCAGATGACTGCAAACTGGGCACCATAGTTGAAAACCCATCTGACACAGATATCCTTCAGAAGGGTCTCATAGAGACGGATAACTGGTGCCAGAGCCATGGCCTAAAGTTAAACGCCAAAAAATGCATAGTCATACCCTTCAGGAAAAACAAGGTTACCCCTAGTTACCATATAGGTGGCAATCCACTAAGCACAGAAGAGGTTATCAGGGATCTGGGGACCCAGGTTGACAGTAACCTTTCGTTTGACACTCACGTTGCCAAAGTAGTTAGGAAGACCTTCTACATTGCCCACCTGATCATGAAGGGATTCACATCTAGACAAAGGGAAGTCATCGTTCCCCTGTACTCATCACTCATCAGACCAATGATTGAGTACAATGCCCCATTCGGAATGTATCTGACCTGACACCTGCAGCAATTGGAAAGGCCCCAAAAGTTCCTCACCAAAAGGATAAAGGGTCTCAAAAATATGTCTTATGCTGCACGACTGAAGGAACTCCAGCTCTATTCAGTCGCTTACCATCTGCTCAGAGGTGACCTGTGCCTGACATACAAGGCCATGTCCAACCCGGAATTAATGAACATGCTTCACCTCAAAAAATCTAAATCCATCAGAACTACAAGGGCAAGAGACTTAAACCTCAACACGGCTATTAATAGGACGTGCTGGAGGGACAGATTCATCACCCAGAGACTCCCTATGCTGTGGAACAGAATCCCGGTACATGTGAGACAGAGCACCTCGCTGGCTTTGTTCAAGAGAAATCTTGACCAATGGATGGGAGATCGCAGGTATACCCCAGGGATAACCTCAGTGTCACTGCTTGACAGAGGCACAGCAAAATAATGGGCATAGTATCCTTCAAACTAAAGGGGTGGCGAAAGCCACAAAACTCTGGGCTAGGCTTATAAATGTCCTAGGGCAGAAAGCCTAGTATGAACCTATGAACCTATAAGACCCAGAAAGCACAGTGGCATCTTTTCAATGGCAATTCAGAGACCCAGAGCACTGTTTGACTTCCTCAGAGACACAGGATACAAATGGAGACTGACTGAGTTTCCGATCATAAATATGTGTTTGAGACATGGATGCCAAGAAAGTCACCTGAAGAGCGAAGCTCGATAGGTGAATCACTGCATTATGTGGAATGCACATAATTTAGGGTTATGATTGGAGACCAGATCATAGTTCTTTGTAGTGCATGGAACTTTATCTGCTCCGTGTGCTGTTAGCAGCCCCCCCCCCTCTTTTTTTTACACTGTTAGTAAGTGTTTTGCCAGCTTTCAAAGTCTAAAACACTTAGGGACAGGGTATTACACTGCCTTTCTGACAGTGCTCGATAAGTGGCTTACATTTACACTTGCTTTCCATAGCTCCTAACTGTCCAGATTTTTGCCACATTTGTTTGGTTTGTTCCTCATAAAGTCCGTGGATTTTGCAGGATTGAAGTAACTGAATAGTGACATACCTTTGAGTTTCAGAGTTAGTAGCCTTCGGAGAAAATGCAGGTGAACACACATCTGTTATTTTAGGTTCTTTTAGTTTATAAAAGGAAGGTACACTTTATCAGTGCAGACAACCGAAAGAATCATATTTTTTGTTCTGCTGCTGTCTTTCCTGGTCAGTACTGTCAGATTTTACTGCCTAGCCCAAGACCCAACTTTAACTTGAGCAGAGGGTATTTAACATTTGTTAAGTTTGGGTCTCGTGCAGCTCTAACCCTTAACTGATTTATCTTTTTTTTGAATATTGTTGCATAGTCACCCCTCTTTATGCACTACATAAAGCTTGTCAGCAGTTCCTTAACCATAACACTGTTTGCTGTAGTTCATCTTTGAAATCTGGCATACTTTTTTTTAACTTTAACACTAATTTTAATAATTCCATTATGAAAGGTGATTTCACACACCAGCAGCAAATGTCTTTATAGAGTACTTGCAGAATCACTTTTTTATTCAAGTGATGCAAATGAGAGTTCAAAGACAGTAGAATAAAATTAGTATTCTATACATTTTTGGAAAAAAGTTTAACTGCGCAAGTCAGGCAACAGTAATGAATCCATGGCTTATAACTTTAGCCCTTTTTGGTATATGATTCAGATAATACTGTGTGAGTCGGCTTGAAAAATATAAAATATGCATTATTGTTTTGTGAAATGATTGGCAAAACCAAAACATCCAAATGGCTATGTAAGACTATCAGTGGTACCTTGCAATACTGGATCTTTTCTCTTGTCACAATAAGAAGACTTGAAGCAAATCTCTCAGAATAATATAATGTGACCCTCCACTACAAAATATGGTAAGCTGGTGGTTCCAGCTCCAAAGAAGCATGCATATCTTCTTGGAATGCATATTTTTAATATACATATCTAAATGGTGGTTGGTGGGGGTCACTTATCCATTGGCAACAAACTTCTGTACTTGTGAAAATTAAATCTTTACTACTGATGTACTGACAACTCAATAAAGAGATACTTTAAGCCATTATTGCACTTAGCATTCTGAGCAGAATCTCACCATAACATCTCACTGTAACACCCACAGTGAAACCAAAGTGTAATGCAGCAGTAAATGCACATGAACTAAAGCAGCTGGGGCCTGCCTTTGAGAGCAGTGTTTCTGACTACCATTCAAATTTCAGTATGAGACTTTCCGGTAATAACAGGATGTTCAACTACAAAACGTATCTAAATTTACAATTCTAACATCAAAGATGCCAGTATAGTACACCTCTGAATTTATCCCTCAAGCATTAGTTGCATGAAAATATGGCATTATAGCCACATTATGTTATAACTGAAAAAAATTCTGTTGAAATATAGTGTTTGTTTGCATCTGGTGTATTGACTACTCAGTAAAGAAGCAATTATTTCAAGCAGCAGGCTTCTTAATTTACTGCAGCATTTAAAGGACCACTACGGGAAAAAAATTAAAAAAGATCTATTTTTAACTTTTCCTTAAGTTTGGCTCATTGCAAACCTGTATGCACCAGACAGAAGTAGTTACTATAGCAATAACCACGCCTGGGTGTGGGTAATGCTGGTTTTACCCACGGTTGGTGTGGTTTGGTCATGAGGGCGAAGCCTGAGTGGCCAAACAAAGACAACCGTGGGTAAATCCAGCATTACCCACACCCAGAAGTGGGTTATTGCTATTATACAATGACATTATTTAAGAAAAAAAAAATTTTTTTCTTAAATAATGGCATTGTATAATGCCTCCTTGCTGCCCTTCCACAGCTGTCTGGTATTCTGCGGCAGTTCTGATGTACTGTGCATGCGTATGCTTACGCAGTAGACATCAGAGCTGTGGGCAAAAGCAACGGAGAAAGCAAGATCTCCGTTGCTTTTTACAAACTGTCTCGCTTTCAGAATACCAGTTTCTTAAGACATCATCATGAATGCTGCAGCATTGTTAAAATTCTGACATAAATATTATCCAAAAAGCATGATGTTATGTTGTCCCATCTCGCCTTCATTCTTACAATGATGGGTTCGGAGCCTGTTCCGAGCCTGTTCTCGTCTCCGACTCGGCTGAATACACAGCAGAAAGACTCAAACTTGGCTCGTGGCAAGTAGGTATCCCATAATGCAGTGGTGTAATTCCCCAGATCTCGTTTGCCGCTTTACGAGGTTGGATGCGCTCATCTTGTCCGTGGCTAAATTGTGACAAAATTTTTCATATTTCCTTTTAAAACCTGTAATGCTGTTCTATTTTTATAATAGATAGCTTAGTATTTAGGAATATCTAAACTGTTGTGCCTTTTCTTGCTTTATAGTTAAATAGTTATAGCTTTATTCCCTTTGGTGCTGCTTTGGCCATCGTTTCATAGGCCTAACTATATCCCTTGTAGTGGTTGTTTTGTCTTGTCGTAGTTAATTAGTAGCTCGTTAAAGTTAGAGAGCTGTTCGCCCATTTTAGTTAGAGGGCTTGTACTTTGTGTGTTGTTTGTGGGAAATAGGGCCTTTTGAGTTAGAGACCATATTTTTCTCCCTTGTTGTATGTCTCCTTCGTACTCAGTTTAGCTTTAGTAGGTCAGTAGTTTAAACTTCTTGTTGTTTTACTGTGATCTTATCAAGTCTAAAGACCAAAAAGAGAGGGAACATAAGCCTTCTGGCTTTAAAAAAATGCTAGAAGTGTACACAAAAAATGTCTATCACAGACGGTCATGTCATATGTGTGTATTGCCTTGGACCGATTCATCTACAAGAGGATTGTACATTTTGTCATTCCTTCAGTACAAGAAAGGAGAAACAAATTGATCCTGAAAGGGCTCTTAAAGCCAACTTTTGAGGAAGCTATCCACAGTTATTCTTTCTCTTCTTCCAAAAAGGATAAATCACAGAAGAGACAATCACCTGCTACCATCGGCTCAGTCGGCTCTACCAGTCAAGTTACCAAAAATTTCTAAGGCTACTACCTCCTTGGCTCCACAGTCCTCGGAGCCATTGGAGGTTATACTAATTGACAAGCCTGGTGGTTCTTCGGTTCCAAAGTCCTTGGAGCCGGTCCATGGATATTTTGCCAGTTTCTCGGACACTGAGATTTCCCATTCTGCACAGGTCTTGCTCTCCATCCCTATCCTCCAGGTCCACCAGGAGCTTATCTGAAGACGCGGAACAAGTGGTGTGCAGACTCTTGAAGTCGCCGGCGCTAACTAAATTATTTTCAACTCCAGCCCATTTGGTCCCGGAACCTACTGTACAAGCTGTACTCACTGTTGTTACTCCTCTGAGCCAAGCTGGACCTTTGGAACCAGAGTGCTTGGTACCACTTACTGTGGATCCGTCGATTCCGAGACCCCCTTCGGTGTTCACGGAGCCGACTTCTGCTCCGACACTCTTGGTGTCGTCTGGAGAGTCTGGAAGCTGGGGTTCCAGTCGGCCCTGTGGGGGGATTCTCTGCCCCGATCTTCAGTGCCAAGCCTACCCCTCGGTGCGTCGGCCCAGGATAGCTTGGCTCCTACATCAGCCTTGGGTCCAATCTCGCTGGTTCCGGTGCCTTCCTCTGTCTCTTCAGAGCCGAGGGAGTATTTGGAGCTGGTGGGATCCTCCTTTGAGCTCATGAGGAGTGTGCTGTCTACCCATACAGCTCCACAGAGGGATACTAGCACTCATCCCCGTAAGGCACCGGCTACTGTCTCGGCACCACCCATTCCACAGGACAGCAGAGATCCAGCGCCTCAGGATTCCCCATTGGGCGAACCCCGCTCCTCTGAGGCCTCCCCAGAATATCCTTCTGAGGAGCCACCTCGGAAGAGAACTTGCAGGAGGAAGCATATAGACTCGCCAGATGAGTCCGTCACTTCAGACACTGACCTCGAGGAGTCTGAAGGGTCCCCACGGTCATCCTTTGATATCTCATTTGCAGGTATTCTAGAGATCCTGAAGCAGAGAGGCAGCTGGCAGGCCACCACCCCTTCTGATGAGGAGTCGGTGTACCTGAAGGCTTTTAGTTCTCAACCTTCAGCCTCCTGTGTGTCTCTGCCTTTCAATGAACTAATGGACCTGGTTAGTCGAAGGCGTGGGAGTCACCTGACACTATGGAACCATTTCGTCGGAGTCCCAACAAATTCTTGTCAGGAATCTCGGCAAAGGATTTCTTCACTAACGGGGTACCTGTAGATGCTATGGTGGTGGCAGCAGCCACCAAGAAGGAATTTTCAGAGACATCCTCATCTGTTCATCCTCCGAATAAAGACTCTCGAATGATGGACAAATACGGCAAGCATGCCTCTTCATCAGTGACATTTTCTCTCTGACCGCTGAACTACCTGTCACACTTTACAAGGCTACAAAGAGATCTTCTGAAAGAGCTAGGAGATACTCTACAAGGTACATTAGCTGCGGGGGTGAATGAGAAGGTCTTCTCCCAGCTGTCCACCTTAATTTCCATCATCAACTCCTCCATGAGGCTGATATCCTAAGCAGCTGATGGAGCAAGCAGGGCAGTGGATTCCAGAGTTTCCCTTAGGAGACACTCCTGGATGCACTTGTGCAATTTTGCGGAGCCTTTTAAGTCTACTTTTACTAATGCCTCTTTTGATGGTTCCTCACTCTTTGGACCCAAAGTAAAAGACACTCTCACCCGATGCAAGCAGGAAGGAAAAACTCTCTCTGCCATTGGAGTACATTTTTCCGTACCTTCAAGACCTTATCCTAAAGGTCAGAAGAGTGGGAAAATGTGGTTCAAAAGATCCCAGAGAGTTTTCCAAGATGCACGAGGTGATTCCTTCCCCAGGAATAGAGGGGGAGGTAACAACAGTAGACGCCGCCCCAGAGGCAGGATGACCGTAATTCCTTTCGCAGACGCCCTTATCAGCGCTCCTGAAAGGAGGCCCATCAGCTCTACTCTGGAGGCAGTCGGGGGACTTAATCCATGTACCCAGAAGCCTGGCAAACTATCACAAGAAACAAATGGGTACTAAAAATAATATCCAGAGGATACTCCATTCCTTTCTCCAATCCTGTTCCACAGACTAGAACAATCCCAGATGTTCTATCCAGTCTAAGGGGGCAAGCAACTATAGAGATTCAAACGTTGCTGCACAAAAGAGTCATCCAAGAAGTCCCCACAGACCAAATAGGATTTGGAACTTACTCAAGATTCTTTTTGGTGCCAAAAAGAACAGGGGACTGGAGACCCATATTAGACCTAAGCAAATTAAATGAATCTGTCAAGAAGTCAAAGTTCTGAATGGTGATACTGCAGTCTATACTTCCTTTTTTTAGGGAAAGATGATTGGATGTGCTTGATAGACCTTCAAGATGCTTACTACCACATAAAAATGGACAGGACATCGAGAAGGTACTTATGCTTCCGGCTGGGACATCGAGGAGGTACTTATGCTTCCGGCTGGGAGTCTGTCATTATCAGTTTCAAGCTCTGCCCTTTGGTCTCACTACAGCCCCCAGAGTGTTCATCAAATGCATGGCAGTAGTCATGGCTCACCAGAGGTGACTAGGATTCCGAGTGTTTCCCTATCTAGACGACTGGCTCCTATCTGCCACCACCAAGCATCTACTCCAACAAGCCAGGGATCTTTGGATGTTTGCACTAAGTTGGGTATTGCAGTCAACTTTCAAAAATCTGCCTTGTTGCCCTGTCAACATATTACATTTATAAGCGCAGATCTGGACACCGCTTCTATGGTGGCACGTCTTCCAACAGAAAGAGTTGTAGCACTCAGACAGCAGATACTTTATCTTCTTCCCAAGACCAAGGTGAAAGCAAAGATTACTAGGGACAATGGCTTCCACAATAACACTGGTTCCTTTTGCCAGAATGCACATGAGGATCCTTCAATGGCTGTTGTTCTCCCAATGGGTCACTTCAAGAGCTTCCTATGTCCCACCCGATCAGGATAACGGAATCATGCAAAAATGACTTATGATGGTGGATACACTCCAGCCATGTGACCATAGGGAGACCCTTTGTTCCACAACAACCCATAACTACGGTGACCACGGACGCTTTCCAGATAGGGTGGGGGGGCATTATCTGGGGAGAACAGTCCAAGGTACATGGTAAGAACACGAGGCTCACTTGCATATAAATGTCCTAGAGATGAGAGCAGTGCTTCCTGTGTTGCAAGCACTCCACGACTCTCTCCCTCTAGGGACAGTTGCAAAACAGTCGGACAGTATGTCTGTGGTTTGGTACATAAACAAGCGGGGGGATCCAGATCTTACCCCCTTTGTCGTGAGGCCCTAAAAGTTTGGCAATGGGCAGTTTCTTCCCAGCACTTTCTAATAGCAATGCACATTCCGGGGAAGTCCAACGCGATAGCGGACAAGCTGAGCAGGGCAATTTTAATGCCTCACGAGTGGTCTCTCAATCAGAATGTAGCGGAAATGATTTTCCGAACATGGGGTCTGCCTTGCTGCAATCTTTTTGCCACTCCTATGAATGCCAAGTGTAGCAACTACTTTACCCTAATTCCCCCCTCCTAGGGAGACATCAAAAGATGCACTTGCTCACGATTGGCCCTCAGGACTTCTGTGTGCCTTTCCTCCATTTCCTGTCATACCCAGAGTCATTCAGATAGCATAGTCCTTGGGAAGCAGCGTAATTCTCATTGCTCCTTACTGGCCTTGTCAAGTTTGGTTCCCCTTCCTTTGCCTCATCTTCAGGAGAAGCCTTGGACTCTGGACACAGTTCCAGACCTGCTGACACATGTTCCAGGTGCGCTTCATTCTTCTCTCCACACCCTAAAATTGACAGCTTGGCTGCTCCACTTCCCAATTTAGTCATGCTTCAGAATTTCACTCCTGCAGTTAAACATATCTTAATGTCCTCTCATAAAGCTTCCACTAGAAAACTGTATATTAGCAAGTAGAAAAGGTTTTCCCTTTGGGCTCTAAACAGGAACATTGATCCTTTTTCTGCACCCATCCATTCTATTTTGGAATTTTTGGCAGAACTCTTTCAACAAGGTTCAGCTGCAGCAACCATCAGAATACAGCTCGCTGCAATCTCATATTTCCACATTGGTGATTCTATGAACTTAATGTCAGACAGGTTGTGTAGAGCCTTCTTGAAAGGTGCTTCCTTATTAAGACCTCCCTTTAAAGAACCCCTTCCTCCTTGGGATTTAAATTTTGTTCCGTCTCACCTGAAGTTACCACCTTTTGAGCCCTCATCATCTTTAGATCTCAAGTTCCTTTCTTGGAAGACCATTTTTATGATGGCTATAACATCTGCTAGAAGAGTATCAGAGTTTCAAGCTCTTTCTATTAAACAGTCATATTTGATATTTCATAAAGATAGGGTATCCTTGAGAACTAATCCATCATTTTTACCCAAAGTCTCTTCTTCAGCTAACATAAATCAATCTGTTGAGCTCCCAGTGTTCTTTCCTAATCACAGCAACAAGGCGTAATACAAATTACATCAATACAAATTGCATCAACTAGATGTGCATAGACAACTCAGATTCTATTTGCATAGGACCAAAGATTTTAGAAAATCTGACCAGTTATTCGTATCCTTCTCTGATGTAAAAATGGGTAGCTCATTTTCAAAAACTACTCTTTCCAGCTGGCTCTCAAACTGCATTACATTAATTTATACCTCAAATAACAGAGATTTAACATTCAAAGTGAAGGCTCATTCCACTAGAGCAATGGCTACATCTTCTGCCTTTCAAGCCAGAATTCCTATGGATAATATTTGTGCAGCAGCTACTTGGACCACTCCTCATACATTTATCACACATTACAAAGTGGATTTGACCTCCAGGGACAGGACCTGTTTTGGTTCCACGGTGCTTAAAGGTGTACTCTTGTGAGCCACCCAGGAAAAAGGTGCTAGGGACACTGTCCCATCATTGTAGGAATGAAGGCGAGATAAGACAACATAAAATAAAAAAAGTTATGTACTCACCATAACGTTCCATGTCTGTTGTCCATCTCGCTGTTCACTCTTACGAACCCTCCCTCCTTCCCCCTTCCAGAGACTACTTGTGGACCTGGTGGATGTTTTTACTACCTTCAGAAGTTCTTTGTTTCAGTTCATTTCTCCTTCTATGGGGGATAGTATATATTTGTGTCTATATGTATATGTATATGTATATGTATATATATATATATATATATATATATATATATATATATATATATATATATATATATATGTAGATAGTTTTACAATTCATTTAGTAGTAGCAGCAAACAAGATCTGGGGAATTACATCACTGCATTATGGGAAACCTACTTGCCACAAGCCAAGTTTGAGTCTTTCAGCTGTGTATTCGGCCGAGGGCAACCCATCATTGTAAGAATGAATGGTGAGATGGACAACAAACATGGAATGTTATGGTGAGTATATAACTTCTTTTTTATCCCCTTGGTGGAAGGACTGTTTTATGTCAAAATACAGTATCAAATAGTTACTGTAAAATTTAATGTATACAGTAACACTAATACCCATTTCTAAGCACAGTAAGCCACGAGGATGTGTATTACAGAGACATTACCGCACTCGCATGAACTTAGGCTCATGCCTTGGTAATGTGTACACTGCACACCCCTTTATGCTTTACTGCTTACCATATATCAGCAGTGTTCTTCTGGCCAGGAGTGTGAGTTTAGTGCTGTATTTCAGCTTGGGGGCATTGTAGGTTCTGCTTAAAGACCATTTTTCTTTTTTAATTTTCTTCTCCAGTCTTTCATGTACTGTCATTACTACATTTTTATTAGTCGTCCTGAGCAGAATTTTGAGCGAGAATATGGCCAGCCACATCTGTAACCAGGAATGTGCAGCCCCCATTGATTTTGGCTTAAGACGGGCACATTTCTTTGAAGAACAAGTTTGAAAAAAAATTATTTCAAGACATAAGGGCACTTAAAAAGCCTGTTGGAACTGTCCTGGCTAAGCAAGTGGCATTATCTTTGCATATCCTTGCTTTTGATATGGCATATTCATTTCTGGTAGTTTTAGTTGATGCCTCATTGCACAGCCACCAGATCCACCCTGGAACACCAAATGTTAGCCTCAGCTTCTAGGTTTAAAAATGAAGACTAGTTTTCCAATTAACCACATCTGTTTCAAATGCATATATGGGTGGGTAGGAATGTAGCAGTACTTTGTAAAGTAGACTTACTTGAAGGCAGTATTCACTGGACAGATCACATGTGAGCATTTTGTATGTTTGTTGTATATGGCATGACAACAGTATCTCATAACTGAAAAACTAACTACAGCTGCTATCCTTTCTGTTAGCTATCTTAGTTTTAATTGTATTCTGTTAAGTATAATTGATCATTTGCAAGCCATGAATAACTACTATGTTTTAATTTATCCATCTTTAATTTAAATTTTTTTTCCGACTGTTTGGGGGGGGGGCTCCTTTTTGCACATGCACTTGAGATCAGCACTGAAGTGAGGAGAATACTGCAGGTATCAAATGTTGCAGAATTGTTGTCGGCATTGCCATGTGTTGACTGCATTTCTTCAATAAATGAAAATGCTGTTGCTAACTATTTGATGCATGTGATTCATATGTGCAGATATATACATTGAGATGCTCATGTGTTTTTTTTCTGCATGACAGAATTGGATAGTTGTTTAATCCTTCTATCTTCAGTCTGTGGTTCTTCAAATGATCATCTTTATTAAGTTGTAAAGACTCCTTCCAGAAAAATATTAATCTGTAGGCACTTGATACTGGCTGATAAATCTATAGTTTATTATATGGACTGTGTCTTGCCTCTTTAGTGGTGAGCCCTGTGCATTGACATGTTTAGCACAAAATGCTGATCATAGAAATGCTACTTCTTCATTGCAAATGTAAATGTTAATGCACAGATTTTAAAACAAACTTTTTTTATTTATTTAGATGTCTTCCAGGATGTCAGATATGCCAGCAGCTTGTCAGGTAAACACTGTTTGTCTTAAATTGCATTTTCTGTGTTCTACATTCATTTTTATGTCTTCATTTCTCCTTAGCAGAACTTTTTTTTTCTTGGAGGCAGATTTACAGGAAAAAGTACAACTTATTAATGCTTTTTTAAGTGCTGATGTTAAATTTGAAGTGCACATCTGTGAGAAGTATTTTGTTTGTTTTTAAACTAGATGCAGGCAGTAACTTAAAAAAAAATACATGTACTGCAACGTAAAATTGCTTTTGAACCTGGCAGTCTTTTATCAACAGCCTAAGCAAAGAGCATGTAGTCCAGTATTTTGCTATAGCCCTAAACAGCTCACCATTGTCAGAAATGTGCTGGCAGATTAATTGAAGTGGTTGAAGGGCATTTATGATTTTGATTCCCTGGTGCAGAAGATGGCAGTATGGATGAAATAGCATAATTTTTTCTGCCTCTGTTCCCATAATTTGGAATTTTAAATGCATGATTATTGGTGTTCTCCTTATGCATGGAGACAAGTAAAATAGTTTTCTTTGCTCATTCCAGATTTCTTAAGATTCTCTGGTAAGCACTGGGATTCTGCTGTAATCAGATCTTGCCTGGAACTCTGACCATCCGTTAACTTGGTGATGAAATCTTAATGTCCTGGTTTCCATTTCTGTGCATAGGTTAGAATCCCTCCATCAGTACCCAGCTGATTTGTGCTTTTTTAGCAATGATGTCTGCCTAACTGAATGCCAGATGTAAAATATGTTCTGTAGGGACCAGTTGTACTTTGTAAAGCAAGCAGCATTCAGTGACAGTCCCTCTTAAGAACATTCAGGTAGAATCAGTGATTACAAAGTCTTTCCCAGTGAAACGGTCAGCTCACAGCATAATTAATTGGTGGCCACAATCAGCTGCATGCAGTGGTCAGATGAGTCTTCCAGGGTCATCAAAGACTAAGCTGAAGGCATGAAAGTCTTGAGTTTTCTGTTTTGCCCCTTTAACTGCTGAGCATTTTCAGAAGGTCATTACCCAGAATACTGTCCGCTTTTGCTCTTTATTTTTAAAAGCCTGCATGCACAACAAGGTATAATATTTATTATTCACTTGCTTACATTGAGGTCTTATACTCAGAGACATAGCAGCAACTGCATTGTGAATTTTAAAGGAAATAGTTACATTTTTAATGTCAAGTTTTATGCCTCAAAATATACAAAGTATGAAAAGATCAATTTTATAAAAAAAAGACACGCATACCCTTTTTTATGTCGTGTTACATATTTATGATTTTGACAGGCTTTGTTTATTTCACTCTGAAGAGAACTGAAATTTTCTTTTCAGATGATTCTTTTGTGAAGTTGTACTCTGTCAATTTACAGTGTCCATGCTGTCTTGTACAATATTTCTGTAGTGTTTCAATGTATCCTTATGATTTTTTCAGGACAAAACCTCTTGACAACCCTACTTTCATTTTACTTTGGAATGCCTTTTAGCATTTAAGGAAACTAGACTATAGAATAATTTCAAATGTTGGTATGCCTCTCAGAACATGTAAAATATGCATGTTATGCTGTAACTCAGTGGTTCCTAAACTTTGTAGATTCTTGGCTCCCTTGCTGAATCCAGGTTTTCCCAAGGTGCCCCCCCCCCCCCCCACGGCGTGCATAAAGTGCATATTTCATGTATTTATTTATTTGACATTTGTTTAACGAGGCTGCCCGACTGGACTAGGAGACCTGAGGAGAAAGGCTCAAAAGTACAATAAAAAGTCAAGTACCAAAAAATAGTGTGCATTCTGTTGAACAGCATAACACTGATCTACTATAGTTGAGAAGTAAGCAAACCCAATGGCAACCTTATTATCTTTAAGTTTATAAGAGCAACATTAAAAATCTGTCCCTGTTATTTGGCTCTGTCCAGCATACCTCTCAACTGTATAGATTTTTGCAGAATGTCCAGATTTTTGCCTCATATTTTTGGTCTTTTTCTCATAAAATTGTTGTTTTCTGGCAAATCACTGGCAGATTATTGAGGTTGAAGTCGGAAAATAATGACAGACAGTTCAGTTTCATACTTCATACTCTTCAGAAAATTCATGCTAATGCAAAACCTGCATTTCTATCAACTTTCTAAGTTTGTGAGAGCAATGCTTGTGTCCCTATTTTGTGCTTTTGTACCCCCACTATTTTTGGCTTTGTCCAGATTTCTTGATCTAAGAGGGTGAGAGGTTATGTGTCCAGTGGTATGGACCAGACTTACACAGACCTCATTGCTGCCGCCAGGGATCACTCTCACTCTTCATTCTCTCCCCTGGTGGCACGTACACACACACACACACACACACACACACACACACACACACACACACACACACAGTAAATTCATATCTGGCTTGCAGAATGCCAGGAATTCACTTTACAAAAATGCAAGTTTCTTTTCCTCTTCTTTTAGCAAAACATACGCCTCACAGCAAGAGGTTCTCTGGTTCGATCCTCGGCTGGGGTGCCTTCTGTTTGGAGTCTGCATGTCCTCCCTGTGGTCGCGTAGGTTTCCTCCGGGTGCTGCGGTTTCCTCCCACATCCCAAAGACATGCTGTAGGTGGATTGGACACTCCAAATTGGCCCTAGGTGTAAGTGTGTGCATGTATGTGCCTTCAGTGGAAGGTTGGGCGCCGGGCTGGCAACTCGACACTGTAAAACTCCACTGCCAATCATGAGCGGACAGGTGATCCGCTGTGGCGACCCCTAACCAGGAAAAGCCGAAAGAAGAAGAATTAAACACCTTAATGTCTTCCTTACCTGCAATGTGAGGAAACTGGGCAAACTGGCTATTTTCTGTCTTATTCTTAAGGCTATTAGCAATGAGACAAATCACACAATGTTGAATCAAGGGATTTCAGTTCTCTGACAGGTTCCACTGTGAATTCATAGTAATTGGTGTTTGGCATGGATAGCCAAAAACTGAAGAAACTTCACACAATGTTATCACTAGTATACAAATATAGTTTAATACTTATCAAAGCCACACCTCTCAACATCACTGCTCAAGAGTTATAGAGAAAACCAAAAATAATTTGAAGGGGCAATAGCCAACATCATGGGCAATTTTTAAATGCTGCTCTAGTTCACTTAAAAAGTTAATAGAAAAACATATTTTGCATTAGTCTACATTTTCTGAACAATAAAAATTATGACACTCTAATAATTAGCATTTATTGACCAGCTGTAACCCTCTGTGATTTACTAGAAAACTACTTTAATGAGAAAAAGGACAAAAGATAATCAGGAACAATCGGGATGTTTTGCAAAATTCCAGACTGTTCAGAGGTATAAGTAAAGGCAAGTTTTTACATTTTGTAAAAAAAAAAAAAAAAGTCACTGTTGCATTTTTAATAGTAAAATATTAAAATGAAACTCATAAAGATAAGAATTAGATGAAATTTAGATGACCAAGCTGTACTTACAAAATATGTTATGACACAAGTAATGAAAGACTTCTTATAAAACAGCATATACAAATTAATTTCCAACTTGTTCCATACTTGGCAGAAGGTAGTAATTTAAAACTTTAGTTCTGACTACATATCTGATCTGCTGTGAATGGTATTTGTTAATAAATATACCAGTCTGAGATAAGAAAGCCTTAGAAAATGTGAAACACACACACACACACACACACACACACACACACACACACACACACACACACACACACACACACACACACACACACACACACACACACACACACACACACACACACACACACACACACACACACACACACACACCCTACCTCCAAAGTTGTTTCTTTCGGAAGGGCAGCAGATTCACTCCACAAAGCAGCCAGCAGCAGTCATGAAGGCAAATAGAGCCATGCCCGCCCACAAATCCATAGACCTGCAGCAGTAAATCCATTTAGAGAAAAAGCCCAGCAGCAGTAGTCATTTTCCGCTCGCGTTCAAGCCGGAAATGCGCACGTGAGCTCAATTCAGGCAGGCTGATGGAGCTGATGTTGCTGACGTCATCGCGCACGTGATGACAGCACAAACCACAAAGTCTAAAAATTCAAGCTGGGAAGAATTCGGAAATGAAGTATGCGGCACCCCTGTGAGGAAGCCGCAGCTCCCCAGGGTTCCACGGCGCTCACTTTGGGAAAACCCTTCTGTAACTTATAAAATATGACATATTACTTATTCCTAGAACAGAGTATTATTTTTGGCTGTCATTTCATACAAACTTTGCCAGTAATATGATTCAGATAATACTGTGTGCGTCGGCTTGAAAAATATAAAATATGCATTATTGTTTTGTGAAATGATTGGCAAAACCAAAACATCCAAATGGCTATGTAAGACTATCAGTGGTACCTTGCAATACTGGATCTTTTCTCTTGTCACAATAAGAAGACTTGAAGCAAATCTCTCAGAATAATATAATGTGACCCTCCACTACAAAATATGGTAAGCTGGTGGTTCCAGCTCCAAAGAAGCATGCATATCTTCTTGGAATGCATATTTTTAATATACATATCTAAATGGTGGTTGGTGGGGGTCACTTATCCATTGGCAACAAACTTCTATACTTGTGAAAATTAAATCTTTACTACTGATGTACTGACAACTCAATAAAGAGATACTTTAAGCCATTATTGCACTTAGCATTCTGAGCAGAATCTCACCATAACATCTCACTGTAACACCCACAGTGAAACCAAAGTGTAATGCAGCAGTAAATGCACATGAACTAAAGCAGCTGGGGCCTGCCTTTGAGAGCAGTGTTTCTGACTACCATTCAAATTTCAGTATGAGACTTTCCGGTAATAACAGGATGTTCAACTACAAAACGTATCTAAATTTACAATTCTAACCTCAAAGATGCCAGTATAGTACACCTCTGAATTTATCCCTCAAGCATTAGTTGCATGAAAATATGGCATTATAGCCACATTATGTTATAACTGAAAAAAAGTCTGTTGAAATATAGTGTTTGTTTGCATCTGGTGTATTGACTACTCAGTAAAGAAGCAATTATTTCAAGCAGCAGGCTTCTTAATTTACTGCAGCATTTAAAGGACCACTACAGGAAAAAAATTAAAAAAGATCTATTTTTAACTTTTCCTTAAGTTTGGCTCATTGCAAACCTGTATGCACCAGACAGAAGTAGTTACTATAGCAATAACCCACGCCTGGGTGTGGGTAATGCTGGATTTACCCACGGTTGGTGTGGTTTGGTCATGAGGGCGAAGCCTGAGTGGCCAAACAAAGACAACCGTGGGTAAATCCAGCATTACCCACACCCAGAAGTGGGTTATTGCTATTATACAATGACATTATTTAAGAAAAAAAAAAAAATTTTCTTAAATAATGGCATTGTATAATGCCTCCTTGCTGCCCTTCCACAGCTGTCTGGTATTCTGCGGCAGTTCTGATGTACTGTGCATGCGTATGCTTACGCAGTAGACATCAGCGCTGTGGGCAAAAGCAACGGAGAAAGCAAGATCTCCGTTGCTTTTTACAAACTGTCTCGCTGTGTTAAAGGAGTTTAACATAGCGAGACAGCTTTAAAAAAAGCAATGGAAAATCTCCGTTGCTTTTTTAAAGCTGTCTCGCTATGTTAAACCCATTTAACATAGCAAGACAGTTTTGAAAAAAGCAATGGAGAAAGCAAGATCTCCGTTGCTTTTTACAAAGTGTCTCACTATGTTAAAGGAGTTTAACATAGCGAGACAGCTTTAAAAAAGCAATGGAGATAGGAAGATCTCCGTTACTTTTTTTAAAGCTGTCTCGCTATGTTAAACTCCTTTAACATAGCGAGACAGTGTCTAAACAGCAACAGAGATTTTGCGTTCTCCGTTGCCGTAAAAAAAGAGTTATACTAATGGAAAAAGTCGGGCCACCGGACCTTTTTCCATTACTATAACTCTGATTTACAACGTGCACGCTGACCAATCACCGTGCACATTTTGGAATATTAATGGGGGGGGGGGGGGTCGTTGTATAATACTAATTTTATTATTTTTGTAACTCTGACTGACCTCCTGGGCCAGACATCCTGATGAGAGTTTGTTTTGTTCTAAAGATGTAAGTCCACTGTTTCTGAGATTACAGTGCCTATAGCTGGGCTGTCGACTTCCATTCACTTAAAATGGAAAAATAGGAAAGAGCAGCTAAGTTTGACAGGCCTCAGTAAAAGTATCATTTACTGTCACACAGTGCCTTTTACAAATGTTTCCTTATGTTGTCTTACACATTCTGTGAAAAAATCTTCCCGAACTGCCAGCTCATTGCTGAAATAACAGAGTTTATTTAGACATTCAACTTTGATCTGTTTCAGTTCATTCTCAAGTTACTCCTCCCATATTCCCACCCTCAGCAAGAAGAGTTTCACATTTCCTGCCCTGCAAGGTTCAGCTAATTTGAATGACAATACACATCAGAGTTGCTTGCAGTCAGCCAGGTGTGCCTCTGAAACTGTTCCCTCATCTCTCTCCTTACTGCTATCATCTGAATAGCACTTTCACAGTAAGTCATGGTAGAGACATGCTTTTAGCAATCCTTAATGTAAAGGTTTTTAAGTATTCCTCTGAACATGCCCGTAACATACACAGATGACAATTAATCTGGGCCACTGACATTTAGCTATGACTGCAAATTCATACTCTAACCAAAATGACTGTTCATATTTGCTTTACACAGAATTGCAGTCCCCTGCATTTTTACCCATTAGGCATGCCACCAGGGTTGCCAGATTTCATATCGGCCAGGTAGGGACGACAAAAAAAAAGTGAAGAGCAAAAAAAAAAAAAAGCTCTCCACATTAAAGAACAGTAGATCTACACTAAACACGGAGCTTCTCGTGTTTAATGCGGAACATTGCAGTTCCGCATTCAACAGAAGTAGCTCCGTGTTTATGACCTGATTAGCCATACGGCATACTGGCCAATCAAAATCGCTAAACTGAGCTACTTCTGTTTAATCGAACAGAAGAAGCCCTGTGTTTAGCGATTTTTGATTGGCCTGTATGCCAGGTATACGGGCCAATCAAAAAAACAAACAAAGCGGAGGCTGGCCGCGATTTAAACCGGTAGGGCGGTACTCGGGATCAGGCTGCTGATCTCGGAACAGTCCCGCCAAATAGGGACGTATGGCAACCCTGCATGCCACTGATGTGTCCTTCTGTTTTCAGTTACTACTACTGTTGTGTGCACATATTTACTGCTGGTATGATGTTTTTGAAACAACTTGGTATATTCTTTACTTCATGCTATGCGCTGCCTACTCTCACTGTTCCATACAGTGTGTGCATACTGTTCTTACTTTCTCTCAAAATTGTTTTCTTTTGCAGGTTGCCACAACATGCTTTTCTATTCATCAATATTCAGAAATTAACACTTTTCTCCAGGAAGCTATATAAACCAGACTACCTCTAACAGTATGGTTTACACAACAGTCATTTTTTCTGTAATTGTGACTGTTATCATATGAATTTAGATCTTACAGCAGGGATCAAGCATGAGAGGCCCTTTATCCCAGGAACATCAACAGAGCAAATGAGATGTTAAAAGTGTAAACACCAACTAATATCTATAACAGGGTGGGTAAATTTGGCTTCATTAAAAAAAGGGTGCAAAGGGCAAACTTTGGGTTTTAAATAGCTGATCTGAAACAAAGTACAGGCAAGCCAACAAATGTACAAACGGCACATGGCAACAACACTATATAATTACAAAGATTATAAGAGACTCTTAAAAGTTAGATAAGACATCTTTCAGCTACCTTAGCATCTACAAGTGCATAACCTTTGAAGCCTGATGAATAACAATGTGTCTGGCTTTCAGTACATGGCAACAACACTATATAATTACAAAGATTATAAGAGACTCTTAAAAGTTAGATAAGACATTTTTCAGCTACCTTAGCATCTACAAGTACATAACCTGTGAAGCCTGATGAATAACAGTGTGTCTGGCTTTCAGTACAGGAAGGGACAAGCTGAGCTAACGGGTATCATGCTGAGGAGATGAATTCATTATGCAGACATCAAGACTCCTCAGTGAGTAACTTCATTTGACTGTTCAGCAGCATAAGATGAAGAAGGAGGTGTGATGCATATGTGTGGGAACCCTAAGTCATGGACAACAGCTTAGCATATTCACATAATCTTAACAATAACATCAGATGAGGTATGAACAGAGTCATTTAGGAAACAGGTTTTTAAACCAAAAGAAGAAATCAATGTCAATAATTACCTGGTTCTTCTGTCACCAAACGGTTATATTTAAGTATGCACAGCTCACCAGAAATTAGCTACAATCAAATGGACAGCCATATTTCTGCAATTACTATTCCACTATACCATTTGGCTTTACATTACAGGTTTCCTTACAGGAATTCCAGACTGTTTATGAAAATAACATAAAGTAAAGCATTTCAACAAACGGATGTCAGGCATTATATTTGACACTGACTATTGTTCAGACCACACTGTGGCAGGTTCACACAACTATGAAATATACTAAAGTGCAGTCATCAGACCACATAGCAGTATCACTGTGGCTTCCAGGTACAGTTTATAGCACAATGTCAAATTTCAGGTATGCACACTTTATGAGAAATTCTTCTTCCCGACAATGACTATATAGACATGCAAGCCTTATCCAGAACATGTTAGATTAAGTGAAGCCACTGTTGTGTATTTGTGCATACTGACCACCTGTAATGCATTACTAAAATTGTATGAAACTCCACTGGAAACCCCTTTCTTCTGCACTGTCACTGTAGGTCCATCAAATCATGTGTAACAGCCTGGCATCAGTGTCTCTAATCACTGATGACAACTGGGCAAGAACAGTTAGGGAGAAAAGATATGACCCTTGGTCATGTGTATAGTTCTCACTGACTGCACATTTAGAACATCTTCTACTCTCAGTTTATATTTTCAAGAAATTTCTTCCTATTAAGACATCACCGTGCTCCCTTTTTTGGTGCAAACAAAGATAGGTGTTAAATTTGAATTTTACTGCTTACTCCTGTTAACGTTTATCCACTACCAAAAACAAAGATTATGGTATGGTTTGAATGCACTCAATAAAGCATGCATGTGCCCTCTATTGGCTGTGTGACTACCATAAAACTCAGCAGCCTTACGTCAATAAGCTAATGGCCGGCCGGTCTGTAGTTCCCCATTCTGGGTTATCTTTGGCAGCTGTGTTGAGCTACAACTGGATGCATAACCAATGAACCTGAAAAAAATGACCTGTCAGTTGTTACTCTGTGTAGGTTCACTGACAGGACGTAGTTTGGAATGGATGACATGATGCTATGGAGGAGGATGGACATCCACTGTTTCCAGGGGACGGGATGGAAGGGCAGTGCAATCAAGGCACTTTGCTTGGGATCCACAGTCTACTTCTGTGTAGGAGAACAGGCTAGACTTGCTCTGTGAATTGTGGTAAGAGAAAAGGTTCAGAAGGCAGTGAGGGATACTGTTTGACTAAGTGACAGACTCATGTCCATCACATTAGAGTGTAATGATAGTGCAGTACTCATAATCTCATCCTATGCTTCACTGTCGAGTTGTGACAGTGAGCCAAAGAGTGCGGCCAGACATCAGTTTGTAGTACCTACTACATAAATCTGGACACCATGAATCGGTTTAGATAATGGGTGACTTGAATGCACATATCGTGACAGACAGAAAAAGAAATCATGACTGCCTGGCTCCACATGGGTGGGGCAACAGGAATAATGGAGAGGCCATTCTAGACCTCTGTCTTGTAAATGGCTTGATAGTAGCCACAACATGCTTCATTAATAAGGGCAGTCACAAGTTCACATACATGAGTGGCCTATACCAACTCAGGTAAAGTTCCCCTAGTGAGGAAAGGGTACTGGGTTATAAACATAGATTGTATAGTCTTCCTCAGTGAAACAGGTGGCCCACAGCATAAACCACTGGTTTCCACAATCCGCTGCAAGCAGTGGGCAAAGAGGGTGCTAAGGTCAACAGAGACCATGGGGAAGACCAGGAAGTTGACTGGAGATACATTATGACAGTTCAAGTATTCAGTCATGCTTCTACCTCCCTAACAAAGGTGGAAATAGGTCTACAGGAAGAATGGCAGCACCTTAAAACAGCATGTGTCAGGACTACTGAACAGAGTTTTGGCTTGTCCATGTATGTCTATAAGGTACATATAGAAAGCATGTGGTGTAATGCAGCAGTCCAGGATCTCCATGAATGAAATACAGAGTACAGAAAGAGTGGGACATTGGATTAACCACCCAGGCTAGGAAGGAATGGAGGTTGACTAACAAGGAAGGTAAAAGAGCAGTTGCATTAGCACAGAAAAGGGCATTGGAGACACTGTGCCAGCTACTGCAGAGAGACTCTGTAGTGACCACATACTTAACTACATTATTAGACAAAAAGTCCATATTGCAACTACTCATAATCTCAAAACCTCCCGCTTAAAAAAATTCTTTAATCCAGACAGCTTCTTAACCGAATTGCAAGCATGTGACTGGTCACCACTAACCTATCTAAAACTAGACGAAGCTGTTACATACTTTAATACTTTCTTCAAATCCTAGACTCCCATGCACCTTATCGCTCCACTAGAATAAAAAACAAATCTGCCCCTTGGCTCACAAAACAAACTAGGCAAAAAATACTCCTCAGAAATAAAATCTGGGCTAAATGGAGATCTACCAAATGTCCAACAACCCACCTCCAATTTAAACAGCTAAGAAATGCCACCAAGAGAGATATTCTTAGAGACAAAAAAGATTTCTACCTCCACCTCTAACAAACCAATCAACAAACTCCACAAAAATTCTGGTCTGGGATAAACTTCTTCAGCCAGGCCACACTATTACTCCAGACCCAACCGGTTTCAACAATAACAACTCCAGCCTAATCCCTGATGCCTTTAATAACTACTTTACAGAAGCCATTCAAACCCTGGCCAATTCTTTACCACCCCTCACTGCTTCCCAACCAAACATCTGCAATACTTCATTACCTACCTTTCAAATACGACCTGTATCTACATCTCTCATCTGTAAGCTACTTCAGAAATTGAAACCTTGCACCCCTTCTGCTGACCATCTCCCATCTGAATACCTACAAATAGCTGCAAAAGCCATAGACTATCCCATCTCTATCCTTATTAACAGAACTATCTCTGAGGGCAAAATCCCGGAGGGTCATCTCCTGACCTTTCTAACTTTCGCCCTATTGCTCTACTCTTCCCATTAGCTAAGATAATGGAAAAATGTATTCACAAACAACTACTTAACCACTTACTACAAAATAACCTACTGGCAAACTGCCAACATGGCTTTAGGCCATTCCATAGTACATCAACTGTCCTCCTATACTTTACCGATTCTGTATATAAAAATCGTAACAATAACTCGTTTTCCTCTGCACTATTTATTGACCTGTCAAAAGCTTTTGACATGGTTAACCATAACCTACTGCTAGACAAACTAAAGGCTCACTCTCTTGATCCTCAAGCCATACAATGGTTTAGGTTTTATCTGGTAAATAGACAGCAAGCAGTACTTTGGCATAACAATCTGTCTTCACTACTTCCAGTAAATATTGGAGTACCCCAGGGCTCTATCTTAGGTCTCCTACTCTTCTCCTTATTTATTAACAATTTACACATCGACATACCTCAAGCCACCTGCATTCAATATGCAGATGACTCCACCTTAATCTGTACAGCCAAGAATATATCCTCTCTCCACTCCCTCACCCAAACTGTGTTTCAGAATGTTGAAACCTGGTTTATGCAACACTGCCTCCTCCTAAATCCCAAAAAAACAAAGCTACTGCTTTTTACTCCTACTCATAAATCACCTATTCCTTTCTTCTCTGTAACCTCTAACAATGGTACCAACATTACCCCAGAGACTACAACCCACCTACTAGGTGTAACTATTGATAATCGTCTCAACTATGATGAACACATAAACTCAACTATAAAGTCTGTTAACAAAAAACTTGGCACCCTCTATAGACTAAAACCCTTCCTTACCCCTTCTGCAAGGAAAACAATTGCCCAGACCCACCTCATTTCCACCCTTTTCTATGCCTCTGTTATATATACCAACCTATCCAAAAACAACCTCTCTAAACTCTCCACCTGTTATAATAGCATAGCTAGTTTCATCACAAGTTCCCCCTTTAAAACTCACCACTGCCTTAACCTCAAGCAACTTGGATGGCTAGAACTGCAAAACCATATACTCTGTCAACAATTACTTATTACGCAAAAGATCCTATACTACCCTAACAACACCCCTATCCTCACTAATCTAATTACACCATATACTAATCTAGCTACACTACAGTCTGCTAACAAGCTTCTAATTTCCTCAAATAAAGCTAACAACAAAGCTGGGGATTCACTTTTCTCAAACACTGCAGGAAAATCCTGGAACCAGCTTCCTGCTGAAATATCTACCCTTGCTTCTACTTCTCTTTTTATAAAACATCTTAAAGAACATCTGAAAGCTCATTGGCTTTGTCCATGCACTAACCCAGACTGACATCTTTTTTCACTTTCTATTCATAACCCTATCCTCACTCCTGCAACCTTTGCCTCCAAATCTACTTACTACTCCTATTCTGGAATATTAGAATAATATATAAATTATTTTCCCTTAACTAATACTTCCTCATACTTTCTAGTGTATTTGTAGAATTGTTTAGTTTAATTTTTACTAAAATTGTTTAGTTTACAAATTTAATATTATAACTGTTCTCTAGACTAATGCTACCTCTGTATTGTGATTCTTTATGGTTCTATGTATTGTTAACTTTGTCATTATTCGTGTTTGGAGCTTTTCTCCCAGGGCCTCTACTGAAAATGGACATATATCCAGCTAGATTAGCTTGGTCAACAAATGTAAAATAAAAAATAAATAAGTAAATAAATAGTTGTCACAGAGGCACTAAAGCAGATTGCAAGGCCACTACACCCAGATAAAGAAAACTGACAGACACACTTCATAAGGGATGGCAAAACAACATGCCCATCATTCCGCAGGA
>NC_056739.1:1071237163-1071250351 GCF_019279795.1 Protopterus annectens
AAGATAGAATTCCAATTGGTGCTATTGATTAAATATTTGGCAGTTAGTGCAGAGGATTACAGCTCTGGGCTGTTAATGAGCTGCTTCCTGTAATCAAGGATAGAGGGTTTGAGTCATTCGACCTGCATTTGCCTACTCTGTGACTCTGATCAAATCACGTGACCAAACAACACTTCTAGATAGCTCCTGAAAAGGGGCACTTCTGTGCACTGGGCTTACCTGGTTAGCAAGCGTATAAAATTAAAAAAAATGGCACTAGTTATTCCAAACCATTTACTTTTTCCAAGGCATGTATCAGGGCTATTCACTGTTGCCTCTGCAAACTGCTGTATATTTACAGCATCTAGCCCAGCTTCCTAGAGACTTACGGTTACACGGGTATTATTATTGTGTGCTTAAAAGAAGCAGGTGCTTGGAACTGAAATTTTCCTTAAAAACTACCCCTGAAATTCCTGCAGAACTTAGTTGCACAAAGAGCAACTAGTTTAGCTGTTAAGGAGCACTGCCTCATGATTTTAGTCATACATAGCCGTGTAGAAGTCTATTATCTCACATTACCCAAGCCAGCATGTTGTAAACCCATCTTGTACCATCCCCTTGTAGATGATGTAACAAGGACCTGTAAGCATGGATCTATACTTTCCTATTATCTTTGTAACCAGTTTGGTGGATATGGGCATTCTTAGGCAATGTAGCAGCTGTCTCATGATTACTACCAACTAATTTTTAAACAAACTTGATATATTGTATAACAGACATGAACACAATGTTAGTGGAGACAAGGCTCTCACATCTAAGCACTTATAATTCTAATCAGGTTGTCAGTAATACACACAGTATACCCACCACTCACTGTATGGCCCAGACACTTACAACCACATATGATGTGGCTCTTAAATACAACCTTTCTAAACCCCAAAGGCCTCCCAGACATTTCACTTACCAAAAATATTCTCAGCAACCCCAAAATCACTCTACCAAAGCAACATTCACCACAATACATGTATTCACATTTCACAAGGTTCTCAAGTTCTAATCCCATAAGGCAAGACACCACAAAACCGAATATTTTGGTCATAGGATATTCCATTGTGAGACACACACAGATGTGTCACTCACCAGGCTGAGAAAAGATAGAGTCACAGTCAGCTGTCAGTCAGGGGGCAGGATCCACCAGGTCACCCATGCACTCAGATAGAGTCACAGGTACCTTTATGATTCAGTGATAGTCCATGTGAGTGTAAACAATCAGAGATGTACTTCCCTGGACTATATGAAGAGACATGATGGAGCTCTCGGACTTTATGTCTCAGGCAGCTATGAGCCCACCATTGAGCAGCATTCTACCTTCTCCAAAGATGATGCCACAGTACGAACAAAAGATGATTGATTTTAATAATTTACTAGGTTTTGGTGTCACTCACAGGGGGTAGAATATTTGTCAGCATGGAAGGATATGAAGGCTATGGTGAACAGACCACAGTGCTTTGCTAGGAATGGTCTGGACCTGTCCTCTTTAGGTTTTTCAGTATTGCCTAAAACAGTTTTTCTCAGTAGTACCTATTTTATGCACTGCCAGCCTAAAAAACCTTTTGATATAGCAAAACCAACCCAACAAAATCCAAAAGTGTTACTGCTCAATGCCAGGATTCCAAACAGGAAACTACTCCCTGCAAGCTCTCCTCAGCCTGGAAAATGTAGACATTCGTGCAGTTACTGAGATGTGGTTTAAAGCTGCAACAGCACCCTGGCAATGCAGAGCTATAATGCCTTCCACACATTTAGACCAGCTACCTCACTGGAAGGGACAAAAGATGGAGGTGTCTCAATTTATATCAAAAAGGAACACAACACGTATTCAGGAGTCCTCCCACTGGTTCTAAATCCTCAGTTAAGTGGCCGGGTTCATTACTAAGTCAAACCATAGTTAATGGACGGTTAGATGTTTGTATAACAGCCCTTTTATCAGAAGTCAACCCATTCTGGCCATTCTGCTGACCAGTAGGTTGATTTACAAATTCTATAGGGCCATTACCAAATATAGTCATCTCATGTTCATCATTAGTGTCCCTTGTATTCAAGGAGATTCCTGAGGCACCCATATTCTCAGCTAGTAAGTCACAACCTCTTAGGTTATCAGCATTCTCTACTTCTCCATAAGATTGATCAAACCTGTTCCCATCTGATCTAGAGGGAAGGCTCTCTAGACAATTATTTCTGTGAGTATGACCATTTTGAGCAGAAAATAAAAGCCTATTACAACCATGACTTATTGAACAGCTCAATAATTCATTAGGTGGATTGTCTTCTACCTGCTTATATTTAGTAGATATTCTCTTAGTTGTTCGATTTGTAGCCACAATGTCAAATTCATTCAAAGTAACATTAGCACAGTTGGAATTTCCTAGCAGAGCTGCACTCTTATCACTGTTCCCATTCAACAAAGGGTTCCCCATGACAGTATTCAGCATGGAATCCCCCAAAACGGCTGCAATTTCCATTCGCTCACAAGAGGCATTCCCATTAGACATCACTATACTAAAATGGCCTTCCAAAGGCTGCATACCTTTCATGTACATTCATATTTTGTCTACACTTAGAGCAATCCCATCCGAAGATGGATTACATACAATGCTTTCTACACCTTGACCATTTTGTAAGGCTTCATTAACACTATTAGATTTACCCATAACAGAAGCGCCTTCTGAAGACTAAAATCAGTTCTCTCAAGCATATTCATACCTTGCTCTAAAGATGTAGCATTCTTAATTAAACAATTCAGAGAAATATCACATAAGACTTTTTCTGTCCCTTGGTAATTACTTGATTGTTCATTGATTTGGTTATCCACAACAACATTAGATGTACCTGGACAGTCCAAACACTGTTCACAGTCCAGAGAATATAATAAATGGTGTATTACATGTTGCAGTGCAACGAAAAGTTTATTTAGTCTATTGTATATCTTGCTACTTGCAATAATGCTTGGGGTTCCATGTTGGAAAATCTGTTAGAAGGCTAAAAGATAGGATAATAGAGATTTGAAAAAAAATATTAACTAACTGTCTGGCCAAACACATTAGTGAAGCTGATGATGCACATCAATTTAGTTTTAGAGCTGTACATGTAATATACAGTTTTAGAGCTATACGTGTAATATACCCAAATACTAGACGTGGGGATTTGATAAATAATGTGAATATGAGTGGATTATTTGTTTGGAAGCAGGCAAATATCTTGGTCTTAACAAACAGGATACATTGAAACCTATTTTGAAATTTAAACAGCAAAAGCTGAAGAAAACGTGACTGTATTAGATATATGTACGTTATTTTTACTGTGCTTTTAAAAGCTTAATTGCTGTTCTTAATTGATATTGCTGATAGGTTGCTGTGTCATGCGATGTGGTTTAGTGATATTTAAAAATGCTGCTTTTGTAGCCATTTTATGTAAGACACTGAAGAAGGAGAGCTTATACCTGAAAGCTTTGTCGTTGTATTAAAAGTTTTTTGACGGTGTGGAGTACTACTTTTTCTTGCTTGAAGCTGTCTGGTTTGTACTTCTCCACTTTACCACTGGCGCACTTTTTTCTTGTGATATTGCTCTGAAATACCCCTTCAACTCTGGTAATTCCAATCCGCCCTGATCTATTGGAAGAATAAGCTTATACCACTTGACTCTTGCCGTCTTCCCCTCCCAGATAAAATTCTTCAGATCTTTATTAATTGCTTTCCACAACTTCTCCTCTGGTTGACAAAAATACGCCTAGCCAGTGTAGTGACTAAAAACATTTTAAATGCTTGCATTTTACTGTTGATATTCATATAACAGAGCTTCCATTTTCTCAGCTTTTGTATTTTTTGTTTAGTTTTTTCCCACATATCCTTAGCTGCCACACTGGTATCCTTTTTAATCCATACGATGTAGGTACATAATTTACCGCTGTTGCTTTTGTTTTTAGCTTCATTAATTTTATATACTGAAAAGTTTTGAAGCTGTCTCAGCATGTTCAACAGCACTGTAATGTCACTTTCTGGTTTTGCCAAGTATAAAATAATGTCATCTGCAAATAGAGCCAGCTTTTCTTGACTACCATAGCAATTATATCCTTGAATTTCTGAGTCCCTTATGTTCTTTGTCAGTGATTCTAAATACAGTTGTAACAGAGTTTTAATACCTAAATAGGATAAAGATCCACCAGATCCAGCTTCATACAGACCCATTTCAACACTAAATCATGATTATAAAGTGTTTATATCTGTAATGGCTAAAAGAATGGTAAAAGTGATGCCAAAATTGATAGATATGGATCAGTGTGGTTTTGTTGAGGGGAGGGAAACATTTGACAACAGATTTGGTTCTAACAGAGGGGAGAGAGATTGTCAGAGAGTTGAAGAAAGTAGACAAGAGTATAAGGAGATGAGATGCATGGTAAAGAGAGAGGTGGCGAAGGCTAAGGATAAGGCTTATGATGAGTTGTATTAAAGGTTGGACACTAAGGAGGGAGAAAAGGACCTGTACCGATTGGCTAGACAGAGGGACCGAGCTAGTAAAGATGTGCAGCAGGTAAGGGTGATAAAGGATAATGAGGGAAACATACTCACAAGCGAGGAGAGTGTGTTGAGCAGATGGAAAGAGTACTTTGAGGGGCTGATGAATGAAGAGAATGACAGGGAGAGGGTTGGATGATGTGCGGATAGTGAATCATGAAGTGCAGTGGATTAGCAAGGCAGAAGTAAGGATAGCTATGAAGAGGATGAAGAACAGAAAGGCTGTTGGTCCAGATGACATACCTGTGGAAGCATGGAGGTGTTTAGGTGAAATGGCAGTGGAGTTTTTAACTAGATTGTTTAATGAAATCTTGGAAAGTGAGAGGATGCCTGAGGAATGGAGAAAAAGTGTTTTGATACCGATTTTTAAGAATAAGGGTGATTGTGCAGAGCTGTAGTAACTACAGAGGGATTAACTTAATCAGTCACAGCATGAAGTTATGGGAAAGACTAATGGAAGCTAGGTTAAGAAGGGAGGTGATGATTAGTGATCAGCAGTATGGTTTCATGCCAGGAAAGAGCACTACAGATGCGATGTTTGCTTTGAGAGTGACGCTGGAGAAGTACAGAGAATGTTGGAAAGAGTTGCATTGTGTCTTTGTAGATTTAGAGAAAGCATATGACAGCATGCCTAGAGAGGAGTTGTGGTATTGTATGAGGAAGTCGGGAGTGTCAGAGAAGTATGTAAGAGTGGTACATGATATGTACGAGGGTAGTGTGACAGCGGTGAGGTCTACGGTGGGAGTGACAGATGCATTTAAGGTGGAGGTGGGATTACATCAAGGATCAGCTCCGAGCCCTTTCTTATTTGCAATGCTGATGGACAGGTTGATAGACGAGATCAGACAGGAGTCCCCATGGACAATGATGTTTGCAGATGACATTGTGATCTGCAGTGAGAGTAGGGAACAGGTAGAGGAGACCCTGGAGAGGTGGAGATATGCTCTAGAGAGAAGAGGAATGAAGGTCAGCAGGACTAAGACAGAATATATGTGCGTGAATGAGAGGGATGATAGAGGAATGGTGAGGATGCAGGGAGTAGAGGTGGCGAAGGTGGATGAGTTTAAATACTTGGGATCAACAGTTCAGAGTAATGGTGAGTCTGGAAGAGAGGTGAAGAAGAGCGTACAGGCAGGATGGAGTGGGTGGAGAAGAGTGTCATGAGTGATTTGTGACAGATGAGAACCAGTAAGAGTGAAAGGGAAGATCTACAAGAGGGTAGTGAGACAGCTATGTTATATGGGTTGGAGACAGTGGGATTGACAAAAAGGCAGAAGTCAGATCTTGACGTGGCAGATTTGAAGATGTTAAGATTTGTACTGGGTGTGACGAGGATGGACAGGATTAGGAATAAGTATATTAGAGGGTCAGCCCAGGTTGGAAGGTTTGCAGACAAAGCCAGAGAGGCAAGATTACGTTGGTTTGGACATGTGCTGAGGAGGGGTGCAGAGTATATTGGGAAAAAGATGCTAAGGATGAAGCTGCCAGGTAACAGGAAAAGAGGAAGGCCTAAGATAAGGTTTATGGATGTGGTGAGAGCAGACATGCAGGTGGTTGGTGTGATAGAGCAAGATGCAGAGGACAGGAAGACATGGAAACAGTTGATCTGCTGTGGCGACCCCTGATGGGAGCAGCCGAAAGAAGAAGAAGAAAGAGTTGTCTGCACTGTTTGTTTTCTGCCAAATGTTGTTGTACACTTAAACTTGGTAGCTTTGGAATTTGCCCGCCTCTGCTGTAAATCTAATTTTGGTCCCTCCTCCCAGTCCAGTCTCATGTGATCACTTAATTTAGTGCAGTGAGATCATTTGGGTAGGACTACCCCCTTGTTTTTTTGACTTTGCACACTCCTTCCTGTCTTATGTCTTCAGCTCAATGTACTGAGTACAGAGAGGGCATTTGGGAAGGCCAACCCCCTTAGTTCCTTAATCTTGAACTGTCTTCTGTTTCCTCCCTCTCCACTTTAAAAAAAAATTGTTACACTTTATTCAGCTGCTTTTACTGTAATTGTGTTTTTCATACTTTATTATCTTATTTTTGTTGTGTGCTCTTAAGTGTTCAAGTGCTTTTATTCTGCTGCATTTATTACTGCTTGTTAGTAGACTGATTTAAATGTATCTGTTATTTTAAATATTTTTGCTTTAGTTTTAGCACTTGTGCTTCAGGCCAGTTACTTTACATTTAAGAAGGTTCTTGTGGTCTTCACTCTTGTGGACAAACCATTATCAAAACCCTCTCGGCATAAGTCTGCTCAAGCATTTGGAACACTGTATGGACAGTTCCCATCAATTTCTCCTGCCAGCCTGGTCAGCGTGGGCATACTGAGACGGTATAGCAACTACCTCATGTTTACTGACAGCCCTCTTCTCCTGGCAGATAATTCGGTACTTGCGTATTATCGCAACCACATTTCGAGGTTGCGATAGTACACGAGTAGCAATTTCTCCAGTTTCCAAAAAGCTTCTAAGAGCAATATTTACATTCTGTCCCTATTTTGTGCATAGGTTTTTCACAAATGTGATTCATTCTTTGGAAATAGCAGGGCACAAGGGATGCATGACCTCAGAATGAGCTAATGTCTTAAGGGATTCCGTATTTGCTGGACTTTTTTTTTTTTTGGAATGTCTTGTTCTTCAGATATTTTCCCTGTTTAGCTAAATGAATGGTACAAAAGGACTGTAGTTGTGGTCTTCATTTTAAGGTACACTTTTCTCGTTTACTTATTTTTAGCCTGTGAAGCAGCCTGCAAAGACCTGTGGGTTTGTTTGTAGAAGCGTTTTTAAGTTATGTAGTAATGTGTACGTCATTAAACATGTCTATCTGTATGTGGAAAATCGCATGCAAATTACTACATGTAGAAGGAGCACTGGAAAATAAAAGTTAAAGAAATTGTTAATGCTGCTACTGGTAAGTTGCTAATGTATGCCTTAATGACATCTTGCATTCAGTTGTAGCTTGCCAGTAGCAGCGCTAACGATTTTTACTGCACCAGAGAGTCATTTTGCTATAACATTACCACTTACAGCAACCTCGAAATGTGGTTGCGATAATACGCAAGTACCGATGATTCTTCCACCTGTGAGAAATGCATGTACATCAGTAACCTGAAGTCCATGCCCTCTCACGCCACAGTCTATACTCCTGACAAAGAGGAGATTGCCAGCACAAACACCACACCACTTGCATCACATAGCCAAGCACAACACACACACACACACACACACACACACACACACACACACACACACACACACACACACACACACACACACATGCATATCTATGCAGAGTTCCTCAATAAAAACTTAACTAAACAGCAGAGACCTCCAAAACACACTCACAAACATTCCACACACATCAAACACAGCAGATGACACACCAGTGTCTCACAAATACAGCCCATAAGGCAAAACAATAAACTATCACAGCCCACAAGACATAACAGTAAACCAAACATACTAGTCATTGATGTCTCAGTTGTGAGACACACCAGTGTCACCCCTCACCAGGCTCGACAAGGAGAAAGTCATGGTCAGTTGTCTGTCTGGTGCCAGAATCTGGCACATCACGCACACACTTAAGTTTCTCCACAACAAGTATGACTCTTTCATTGTCCATGTTGGTGTGAATGACTTGAGACATACCTCCCTGGACTATATGAAGAGAGACATGATTGAGCTCTGAGAATGTACTCCAGGCAGGTATGACCCTAGCCCTAAGTAGCATCCTACCTTCAAGAGTGATGCCACAATACCAAAAAAAAAATAATTCACTTCAGCAATTGGCTTAGTTTCTGGTGTCATTCCAAGGGGATCCAGTATCTGTCTGCCTGGGATGACATGGTCGACAGGCCTTGATGCTTTGCCAGAGATGGCCTCCACCTGTCACCACTAGGTTTCCAGAGCCTGGCCAAGGCTCTTGCCTCCCCCATGGTGCCTCTTTTAGGCAGTGCCCCAAAGACAAACCTTCCAACATAAAAGATCTGCCAAAAAGCAAATTGAAGGTCATGCTGCATAACTCTAGGAGCCTTAACCTGAAGATGCACTCACTGAAGGCTCTCCTTGCACTAGAAGCTGTTGATGTCTGTGTGGTCACGGAAACTTGGTTCAGGACTTCAGAGGGTACCCCTGCCTTACCAGGCTATACCTCATTCGAGACACTCTGACCCCAAAATGAGGTCGGGAACACTAAGGGTGGTGGAGTCTCTATCTTCATTAAGGACAGGCACACCTCCAGACTGGTTTGCCAGCATGATGCACTGAAACTACTTCAGATGCACCTAACAGTTGACAAGACACCCATCCAAGTTATAGCCAGCTATAGACCCCCCTCCATGACTCAGGACACCCACTCATCTTCCTGGATCTACTTGACATCCATCAAGGTACCCTCTAACACCCTGTTCCTTGGTGACTTTAACTACCCCACCATAGGCTGGGTGAACTATTATTGGACTAATGCACTCTCACAGCGATTCCTTGACTTCATCAGTTCTGATGCAGTAGACCAGCTCGTTTTGCCCCCACAAGAGGAGATAACATTGTGTACTTGGTTCTCACTAACATGGGTGGCTGCTGCACCACTCCCATAGTATGTTCTTCCCTGGTGAGATCGGATCATCGGACTGTCTCATTTGAAGTTTCTATCCCACCCAACCCTCCCAGCTGTAATCAAACTAAAAAACTTCTCAAAAGCTGACTAGAACCTCCTAAGGGAAGATATCTGTAGCTTCACACCACCACCTCTTTGAAGATGCAGACAACTATGCTGAACAGTACGCCAATGCAGTATACAAGCATCTGTACAATTGCATGGACTCAGCCATACCCAGTAGAACTAAAACCTGCTCCTCAAGGGAACACAAACCTGTTTAATGGGCATCCTCTATAAACAGGCTTTACAACAAAAGGAAGCAACTGTTGTCCAAGGTTAAAAAGGAACAATTTCCAAATTGGAAAAACTCCCTCCTTAGCCTTAACAAGCAAATTAGATCACTAGTGAAAACTTCCAAGGCCAATTATGAATCGAAACTAGCCTTCAGAAACAAAGGGAAACCATAAAGTCGTCTTCAGTTATGTCAAGAACCTCAATGGCAAAGCCCAAATTTGTTCCGAATTAGTACTTCACAGTATCATTTACACTGATCCTGTTGACTTGGCCAACCTGCTAGCAGATAGGTTCAGTGCAGAAGTCACCTGCTGTCCCCCCAAAGGCCCTTTTGACATCCCTGATACTTGTCCTACACCTCATATCTCCATAGATCAAGAGTTACAGGCCCTATCCAAGGCAAAGAACACAGCTTCCATGGGACTTAATATCCCAGGATGTATTCTGCACCATCTCCATCAAGGACTGACTTCGCCATTGTGCACTCTATTCAACCACAGCCTAAGTACAGGCTTCATTACAGCAGAGTGGAGAACTGCCATTGTCATCCCCTTGCATAAATGTGGTGCCACTGTTGACCCTGGAAACTGTCGCCCCATTAGCTTGACAAGTCTGATCTGTAAAGCCATGGAACTTATTATTACAGATCTCATAAACAAGGACATAGGCAATCTCCAAGCACTTGACCCCACCCAGTTTGGATTCGTCAAGGGCAGATCTTGCCTGTTGAACCTGGCTGACTTCTTTGAAACTGTCACCAGGGCCCTGGATGAGGGAAAGTCAGTGCATACAACTACAGCTTACCTTGACTTTGCCAAGGCCTTTGACAAAAATTACCTAAGCGGGCATCATCTCAAAATGAACGCAACTTGATGTAAATCCATATCTCATCAGGTGGGTGGCCAGCTGGCTCACTGACAGGACCCTCAAAGTCAAAATAGGCAGCTCCACCTTCGATAGCAGACTTGCCACTAGTGTAGTTCCCCAGGGAGCTGTCCTGGGACTCCTGCTGTTTGGCATCTACTTCTCAGAGGTCCAGGCAAAGACAAAAGGTCTGTGGCTGACCATGTTTGCAGACAATTGTAAGTTGGGTACCGTTATTGACTCCCCAAATAATGTCAATATACAGCAAGAGGGTCTCCCAGTGACTAATGACTGGTGCGAAAGTCATGGGCTCAAGCTACATGTAAAAAAATGTATCATACCATTCAGCAAAAACACGACCCCTACTGATTACCGCATTGACGGCAACCCCCTAAGCACACAACCTGTGCTGAGAGACCTGGGCACTCAGGTTGATAACAACCTCACGTTTGACCTTCAGGTAGCGGCAGTGGTCAGAAAAGCCTTTTATTTGGTTCATCTCATAAGTAAAGGGATTGCATCCAGAAAAAAGGAGGTTATTACCTCTGTAAACTCCACCCTGATTAGACCAATAATTGAGTATAATGCCCTGTTTGGTATGCACCTCTCCAAACATTTGCACCAACTGGAAACACCACTGAAATACCTCACAAAGAGAATCCATGGCCTTTAACACCTGTCCTATGCAGACAGGCTCAAATCATTATCACTGTACTTGGTATTGTACACATTGCTCAGGGGTGATCTATGTCTCGCCTACAAGGCAATCTTGGACCCTGCCCTACTAGAGATGCTCCATATCCTTAAGTCCATCTCCTCATGCGCTACCTGCTCAAAAGGCTTGAATCTAATATGAGACGTCAACAATACCTACTGGAGAGACATGTTTTCTCCCAGAGGCTGCCCAGTCTCTGGAATAGACTTCCCATACACATCAAACAGAGCACCTCGCTGACCCTCTTGAAGCACAACCTTGGTGAGTGGATGGAAAACCACAAATTTGTCCCAGGGGTTCCACCTATGTCCCTCATTGACAGGTATGACAGGTGCTGACTGAGATTTCTTTTTGGGGATAAACTCTTGGCTAGGCTTGTAAGGGCCCCAGGGCCATTAGCCTAGTAACCTCCTATGATCCTAATATCCTAAAAGCTAATTTATTTCTTCCAGAATTTTCTTTAGCTCCATTGTAACAGTTTTTGATGGAAGTTAAATCCATGCCAGTGTAATCCTCCTCCCCCCTTGCCAGTAGCTCCTTAGTTCTACAAATCTACCATTATTGTATTTTTTCCTCTTCTATTACTATTTGAGCAATTAATATAAGTATTCCTCTCTTCCTTTGCCCCAAATTTTCGGTTGAAAAACCATCCTGAAAACCTTTCTTTATTAAAGTCACATACTCATTTCTTTCCAAGTGTGTCCCCTGTAGCACAACTGTTTGCACTCTGCATTTTTAATGTAGTTTACTCCTCTTCCTTTTTTATTTATCTGTGATACCATTAATGTTTAAAGACATTATAAAAAGTATCCTCTTCTTGAGGGATTATTATTCCCACCTGTATATAACAGCTTTTTTTGTTAAATGTCTTGTTCCAGCTTTTGTGCTGTATGTATGCATTGTTTGATGGTTAGTCTTTCATACATTTGTTTCTTGTCTTCTCCATTTGAACCTCTGTCACCTCTTGCAGAACTTTTTGATTTATTGAAAACCCTCAAACAAAAATGCACAGACACCCCCAATAACCCTCCTAAAACATACTAACTGAATAATACACAAAACTAAAGCTTTACCCCCTTAATGAGAACAAATGTACCAAACTGACAGGCACACAGACATACTCGAGTTAAACAGAAAAAAAAGATTATCCATGCTAAGACACATGGAAGAGCCTGGGATTCTTTTACATGCTGTCTGGTTTTGCCTTATCTTTATAGCTCTTCCAGCTGGGAAAACACTTGCATGCTTTCAGAAAACATTTCCTCCCAGCCATTTCTCTTTATCAGATTGTCTGCTAGTGACATGAGAACCACATACTGGGCTGTTTACTGGAAAAATAACTTATAATCAATATTCTTTTTGATTTACTTGCTTTCTGTTAAAACATAGTATATAAAGCTAATGGCCTTAACCCAGTCATTCCCCTATGCATGAATGAGAAGAAAGGCACACTAATTATTCTTTTGTCATGCTCGTTTAACCAGATCCCTTTTTACATTGCAGTGCCTTCATTTCTTAAAAGTGAACAAGGAAAAAGAGAGAAGAAGGGAGAAAGAAACAAACAGAATAAAGAGAAGCACCTATTTACATTAGTATCCCCATTACACTTAAAATAACTTAAAAAAACTTTACTGTATAACATGCAGAGAAAGTCATGCAACACTTAAGTAATACTGTTAAGAAAAAAATCTTTACTTGCAGTTAACTCTCTCCCTCCCTTCTCTTCCAAACTTTAATGACATGACATAGGGCATATACTTTAGAGTGTCCCTTCAAGTTTAACATTATCCAAACAAGTCCAGTATTTCCATATTTTCTTGTTCTGTCCTGTTTCACAAATAGAATTATTAGTTTGTAATCCCACATTTGTCAGTTTCCAAGTTACTGATCTTAGTCTTTAAACATAGATGACATGAAGTAGGGCATATACTTTAGAGTCCCCTACAAGTTTAACAGAGTCCAAGAAAGTCCATTATTTCCATATTTTCTTGTTCTATTCTTGTTCATCTCTGTCTCCTAAACCCTGTCTCTGCTTCATCTCCAGTGCATTCTTGATTCTTCTAGTCAACGCCTGTGCTTTTTTTCCCCCTTTGTCAAGCATTTTCCATTGAAACACAGAGAAAGGTTTCACTGGCATGGTCTCTGTGGTCTTCATTAAAAAAAAACCCGAAAGAA
>NC_056739.1:1071250851-1071280851 GCF_019279795.1 Protopterus annectens
GAGTAAGGGATGTGTGTGTATTGGGGAGGGTTGCACTCAGTTCAGCATGATATGAAGTTAGGAAAGAGAAACAGAAGAGCAGGGGTCTTATGAGGTAAAGTAGAAACAGGACTGGATGAGAGTGATGTGCAGAGGGAGTTTTATGTGTGAAAGGAGGGAAAAGGAAAAATGAAAATAGGGAAAAATAGTAAGAGGAAATGAAATTATCATCAGTCTAACATTACATAAATTGCTGAATTCCTGCTTTCCATTAAACCCCACTCCTCCTCCTGAACATTATTGTGCATGTACTGTTCCCACAATTTTTATTTATTTCTATGTAATTTGCTTGTTCCCTTTTCCAGTTCTTTTATTTCTTTCATAATATTTAATACTTCAGATATAGTTGGTTTAGACTAATTTCCATTTTTTACTAATTGCTTTTTTGGCAGACAACATAATTATACTTACTATGTCTAGTTAATTCAGATCCTGTGTCTTAGCTCAAAAATCATATCCTTAGTTAATACCCATTTGCTGACCCAATATTTCTGACAGAGTACTCCGTGGGGAATTTTTAAAATCTGACAACTCTACACTCTCAAAACACGTTCCCATTTACCACTTTTTCCTCATCATACCTCCAACATTTGCTATGTAGCAGAGGAGAAATTCCTTGAAGTCTGCTTGGAGTAGAAAAATAGATATGCAAACAGTTCCAAGCTAAGATACTAAACCTTCTGGACTTTGTTGCATACTTGGAAGCCATGCATATGTCCTCCAATTTTTCTCATGTAAATTGCTTTTCTTGTCTCTCTTCCCAAACTTTTCTAACCTCCTCTGATTGATTCTTATATATGCATATGCTAACACATACGTATAGATCTTGTATACAAAGTCTAACATAAACACAGCTTCTTACCACCTATAAAATTATCCAGCATCTATCTGCTTGTCCAGCACTAAATAACATTCTACACAACTATGTTCCCAGTCGGTCATTATTCACCAAAAACTGCTGTCTGTCCACAAACCTATCCAATCTACTGGGCATCATCTATACTTGTACCATGCTGCTAAGGCTTGGAACTCTACCTGTATTCATCAGGTCAATACCCTCCCTCCAATCTTTAAACATTCTGGAAGACTTCCAAGCCAAAACTGTCTATTCTTGTTCACAGTCAGGGATAGTTTATCACGGTATTGAGCAAGTACTTATTCTTACCTTACACCTCCTTTTCTCTCCCTTCTTCACTCATTTCCTTACTTCTATCAATTTCTGTCTAAATATACCATAAACCTGCTTTTCGCTCACTTCATATTATAGTTCCTGTTCATATTATACTAATGTACCTTTAAATTTCTCTATAAACTGGTTAAAATTTCTCTAAATATTAAATCATTGTCATATATCTTGTATCTGTTCTTACCTAAGATTTGTATATTATGGTTAATTTGGTATAAATATTTAAACTGTAGATATTTCTTTGTTTTATGTTAGAAGATTGCAACATTATTGTTTTTAAAATGTTTTGTAATACTTTGGAGCTTTTTTCCCTGGGCTTCCACTGAAAATGGGCTCCTACCCAGTTGGACTTTCCCAGTAATCAAATGTTGATGAATAAATTAAAATTATAGTTATCATGCAATATTTTATCCACCCTGCTAATTATTCCTTTTTTTTTTAACGGCAACTTCTGTTTTAGATTCTACAAAAAAACTCCACCAGAGCACATCTTTCATTTAAGATTCCCCCTAGCCCTTTCTTTTTGCCTATACTCTCATATCAATCCCTGGTAGGAAGGCAGTCTCTAGCCTGCAGTACAAATATCTTCTTGGCCTCATCCCACTCCATTACTTTTCCCTCTCTAATAATTTACTCCCAATACCTAGGTTCCTTTGCCAGTTTTCTCCAGTAAATTCCACCCCTTACCTATTTTCGGCATCCCTACTTGCAGTCAGCCCCATTGTCAAAATCTCTTCTTCATTCTCGTGTTGGCATAGCTCTTAGAATACTTTCTGCTACTTTGTGAATACAACATTCTAAATGGTTATTCTCCTTATGGACCTACATCCAAAACCCCACTCTCTCTTTACTTCTTGAATACCCCTCCACTTCATCAACATCCCTTTCATTTTGAATTGCAACCTTCTGCTTGTGTTATGTATATGAGCCTTACCTGTACAGCTCTAAAATATCCCTTCAGATCATATAATCCTAAACCACCATGTTCTACCTGAAGAATCAGCTTAACCCACTTAACTCTTGTCCTTTTCCCATCTCAGATAAATTCCTTCAACAATATTTATTTTCTACAATTTCTCCTCTGGTTGATAAAAAAAAAAATATATATATATATATATATATATATATATATATATATATATATATATATATATACCTGACCAGTAAATAAAAATAAAATTAAAGGGAATAAACATTTTCACTTCTTGTATCTTACTATTGATTTCTATAAACAAGAGCTTTCAGTTTCTTAGTTTTTATACTATCCATACTTAGTCTCTTCCCACATATCCTTACCTGTCATAACAGAAGCCGTTTTAATCCATACTACTAAATGTTTCACCTTATTGTCTCTCCATAAATATGGGTATTGCTAAACCTATTTGTGTGTTGGTAGATAATTTACAACTATTGCCTTTGCTTTATTTTCATTAACGTTACATCCCGAAAAGACTTTAAACCGTCTTAAAATGTTTCACAACACCAAGATATCCTTTTCTGGATTAATCAGGTAAAAATATCATCTGCAAATAAAACCAACTTTTCTTGATTACCATACCAATAATATAGCCTTACATTTCTGAGACCCTTATTTTCTTTGCCAATGACTATAAATATAAAGCAAATAAAAGGGAATGCGGCACTACTGCCTGGTTGCTCTGTTCAAACAGAGCATATCAGACAGAAATCATCCTACTTTAGTTCTTGCCTCAAATATAACCTTATTATTGTTTCAAGGAATACAAATACTTCCACTGCCCAACTTAAATTCCTAGATTACTCTCCTGAATACTTTCTCTGCATCAAGATCCACTAACAGTACTTTCTTGCATTCTGCTTTTTTCTGGATCATCATTTTCTAGTGATTTTGTCAAATGTTTGTCTTCCCTCCATAAAACTGCACCGATCCATATCTGTCAATTTTGGCAACATCTTTCTCATTCTTTCAGTTGGTATAGACAAACACTTTATAATCATGGTTTAAAATTTAAATGGGTCTGTATAAAACTGGTTTTGATGGGTCTTTACTATCCTTGCATAATGCATCCACCCCTGCTTTCTTCCAAGATGTGGATGCTTCCCCTCTGTTTAGAACACTGTTAAACAAAATCTTCCAGATCTTTAACACTTTCTTCCCTCAACTCAAAAACTTCCACAGGAATACCATCTGTTCTTGGAGACTTTACAGAAGATTGATTCTACATCAGTTTTCATCTTCATCCCCCCCTATCAACTGTTCGCTAGGGAGCCTCATTTATCTATAACTTTGGCATAATTAAGTTTTCCATAAATATTTCCATTTGTGCTCTTTCTTAATTTCTACATTTCTCTACTTTATACAAATTCTCATAAAATTGTCCAAGCATTTATAAACCCTCTACAGGACCTCTGGTTATTTTTCATGCTAATGACTACCAAAAGCTTGGCAACAATTTACTGAACACAGGATATCATTATTCTTTTAGAAAACTTGGCTAGGCTTAGAAAGCCACAGCCACCCCCTTCCCCCAGGCCATACCTAGTAAAAATCTATGAATCCACGAATAACCCTCTCTACTTTCTGCTACCTATGTCCTGCGAAAAAGACTTTGTTCCTGGAGTTATTATCAAAAATAGTTGCTTAACAGCAATCTTTAAGCATATATCACCCTTATTTTCTCTTTAGCACTGTACACTTGCACCTGCTCTTGTTCTGTGAGACTCCCCTTATTCTGCAATACTTTAACATTCATCTGCCCATCTAAGTAATTACTATTACTTCTTAACCATAACTTTCACTTTTATTTATACCCTGTCTTTAAACTCCTTTTCATCTTATTCAATTCACAAGTTATAACTTTTGAATATACTTTTATCTTCACTAATAAATAACAAAAAATTTCCACTACCCACACCTTAAATTCCTGTTTTTTTTACAGGTAGGTGTGAAAGCACCAATGTCTCATTTTTACTTCATTATCCTGCATTTTAATTTTTAGTTTTTATTGATGCATGATCCGAAACAGTTATTGGATGTGTGTCAAAGCATTCAATTAAATGTAAATGTTCCAGTGAAATATAATTTCTATCTAGTCTAGTCCACTTATTGTACCTGGGGGAATAATATGTAAATTCTTTCAGAGTTCCTACTACTGAATTCACATCTTACAAATAGCTAGAAATAACGACTACTGGAAACATCAGTCCGAGGAAACAACCATGAACCTGAATGTCAATGCAATTCTTTTTATTCTTTAAAAGAAACAGACTTAAGCACTTTCGTCCTCAAATAAATATGGACTTCATCAGAATTAAAAAACAAAGATATTAAAAGACGCTTTTATACATAAGAGCCTGATCACAGGATTGCAACTTAAACCAATTACATTAAGGCCACAAAAGTACAGTTTTGTACCTACCATAAATGTGGATGTTCGAGGATCCACATTGCTGCAGTCATAACCTGTGGGTAGTCCGCTGTCCTCGGTCGGCCCGAATACCAAAGTGTTAGGCTGGCGTCGGTCATGGTCGCTCAGAGCTGACGTCAGTGCATGATAGTACTTAAGCGCATGACCGACGCCATATCCTCAGTCTTTCTTGCCCCAGATGTCAGAAGGCCTAAAAAGGAAAGGCCATAGCCAAAATAGAAATACCCAACAACCAACATAGATAAAATAATAATTATCCCAAAAGAAACACAGCAACCCCAAACTATAGGGGAAGGAGGGAGGGAAAATTGGACTGCAGCAATGTGGATCTTCGAACATCTACATTTATGGTAGGTACAAAACTGTACTATGTTCTTAATCTCACATTGCTGCAGTCATAACCTGTGGCTAGAATCCCAAAGCAAAGGTAAAGGGAGGCTGGCAAACTAAAAGCATTAGGAGCTGCCAACATGCCCTGTAAAACTGCAGTGGCAAACCCAGCCCTAGACTTAGAATAAAGAGGAGATGGTAATGTTTAGTAAAAGTGTGCACTGAACTCCAAGTAGCTGCCTCCAAAATATCCTTAGTAGCTACCCCCCCTTAAAAAGGCAGTAGATGTGGCGGTAGCCCTAGTGGAATGAGGTCTGATCCCAGCAGGAACATCCTTTCCATGATGAGAATAACAAAAAGCAATACAATGGCCAATCCACTTAGAAATAGTTTGCTTAGAAACAGCCTTCCCCTGTGAACCCAAAGCAAAAGAAATAAATAACTGTTGAGTCTGCCTGAATTCTTTAGTTCTGCTCAAATAATAGCGTAACTGCCTGTGAATATCCAAAGAATGCAAGACTTTTTCCCCTTTATTTTGGGGATCAGCATAAAAAGTAGGCAAATGAATAGACTGGTTTAAGGCCACATTAGAAATAACTTTAGGCATAAAAGTAGGGTTAGTACGCAAGTACACCCTATCCTTATGGAATATCAGGAAGGGTTCAACTGTCATGAGAGCCTGTAATTCAGATACCCTCCTAGCAGACGTAATGGCCAACAAAAAAGCAGTCTTCCAGGACAAAAACTTCAACTCAGACGTAGCTGCAGGTTCAAAAGGAGGTAAAGAAAGCTTTTCCAATACAAAATTGAGATCCCAGGAAGGAGTATGAGCTCTACGTGGGGGTCTTATGTTTTTTGCCTCTCTAAGAAATTGTTTAAACAAATGGTGAGAAAATAAAGGAGGGTCACAATCATAGTGAGCAGAAATGGCTGCAGCATGAACTTTCACGGAGGAAAAAGACAAACCCTTGTCTAATAATTCAGTAAGGTACTGTAGTGTAAAACTCAAATTAGGCACTGAGACATCAAAGCTCTTTGCTGTGCTCCAAAGAAATAATCTCCTCCATTTATCAGCATAAACTTTTCTAGTACTAGGCCGTCTGGCTTCCAAAGTGACATTCAAAACCTGTTGAGGAAGCTGAGACCCCCCAGGGTCTAAAACAGAATACGCCAGGCTGTCAGATGCAGGGACTGTACCCTGACATTGAGAAAATGATTGCTTGCCTGGGATAGCAGGTGTGGAATTGGTGGCAAAGGCCAAGGAGGCTCCTGTACTAAACTCCTCAGCAGAGGATACCAGTGCTGACGTGGCCAATCTGGTGCTATTAGAATCATGCAAGGCTTGTCCTGCCTGACTTTCAAGAGTACCTTGGGAAGGAGAGGCAGAGGAGGGAAAGCATAGATGTGAAGGTTGTTCCAACTGAAAGATAGAGCATCCACTTTCCAAGCTTTTGGGTGAAACATCTTTGTGCAAAATTTTGGCAGTTGGAAATTTAGTGGAGAAGCGAACAGATCTATGTCTGGAGTTCCCCAAGCCACTGTCAACTGTTGGAATACGTGAGGATCCAATTTCCACTCGTGGGGATCCACAATTTGTCTGCTCAATACATCTGCTAAGGAATTCTGTGCTCCTGGCAGAAACCGTGCTTGAAGAGTGATGTGCAAACTCAGAGCAGTCTCCCACAAAATCATAGCTTGTCTGCAAAGAGGGTAAGAATGGGTTCCCCCCTGCTTGTTGATGTACCACATGACTGTTGTGATGTGCAAACTCAGAGCAGTCTCCCACAAAATCATAGCTTGTCTGCAAAGAGGGTAAGAATGGGTTCCCCCCTGCTTGTTGATGTACCACATGACTGTTGTGTTGTCTGTTTGAATCAACACCTGTCCTGGTTGAAGTAGATCCTTGAAGGCCATCAGGGCAAATTGGACTGCTAACATCTCCTTCAAGTTGATATGCAAATGCTGTAGTCTGGGAGGCCACGTGTCTTGAATCCATTTCCCATTGAAGTCTGCTCCCCAAGCCAGGTCTGAGGCATCCGTCGTTAAGATCTGACTCGCCTCTGGTCGGGTCACAGAGAGTCCCTTGTTTAGGTGACATTCCTGAGCCCACCACAAAAATTCCTTCTGGATGCAAGGTATTATCTGAATGACAGTGTCCAAATCGTGGCAGTGTTGAGTCCATACACTTTTGAGATACCATTGTAGCTTCCTCATATGCAGTTTGGCATTGGGAAGTACCAGAATGCAAGACTCCATGAACCCCAAGGCTTGAAGGACTGTCCTTGCAGTCAGCCTGGACATTACTGATAATTGCTGGAAGTATAGGTGAAGATTTCTTTGTTTGTCCGGGGTCAAAAAAGCCATCTGAGAGGCTGTATTCAGTCTCACACCCAGAAAGCACATGTCCTGAGAGGGTACTAGACTGGACTTTGTTTCGTTCACAGAATACCCTAGGCACCTTAAAACTGCCATTACATACTGTAGATGTTGAAGTAACTTGTCTTTGTCTTGAGCAAGAATCAGGCAATCGTCCAGATAAGGATAAATTTGTATTCCTCTCAGTCTTAAGAAGGCTATCACAGGAGCCAGGACCTTTGTGAACACCCTGGGCAGTAGATAAGCCAAAGGGCAATGCAGAGAACTGATAATGAAAAGTACCAGCCAGCAGGAATCTCCTGCAGCTGGGCCTGATCTGAATGTGAAGATAAGCCTCTTTGAGATCAGAGTTACCATCCAGTGATCTTTGCCTAGCAGAGGCAGAAGTTGCTGTAAAGTTAACATCTTGAACTTTGGAATGTTTAGGTATGTATTGAGAATGGACAAATCCAGAATTGGCCTCCAAGTGTTTCCTTTCTTTGGCACAAGGAATAGGCGAGAATAAAACCCTAGGCCTACTTCTGTCGGAGGTACCACCTGGATTGCCCCATTTGCAAAAGCAAAGAAATCTGTTTGTGAGCCTCCAGCCTTTGCTGAGGAGGTACATCTGGCATGCCTTTGAAAGGAGGAAAAGTGTGAAAATAAAACTTGTAGCCTTGATTTATAATGTCCAACACCCATTTGTCCTGGGTGACCAAAAGCCAATTTTGTTTGAAAAGTGCCAACTTTCCTCCTAGAGGAGCTGCCAGACAGGAAGAATCTGGCAGCTGGAGATACAGGTCATTGGGTCTGTTTACGAAAGGCTGACCCCTGCCCTCACCAGAAGATTGTGCAGGAGAACTCCAAGTCCTAGGTCTGAAAGAACCCTGGCATGAGCTCTGCCCCTACCACTAGACCTGCCCTTAGACTGAAAATCGGAAGAAGGGTAAGACCATCCTTTTGCAGGCCAATTCCTGCTAAACTTAGGGGGCTGCACTTGCAAAAATTCCTTAACCGTCTGCATGGACTTAGCTTTGTCTTCCATCTTTTCAAAACTGACTCCACAGGAGAACCAAAAAGAACTTCAGATTGAAGAGGAGCATCCAAAATTCGAGCTTTAACATGCTCTGACAAATTTTGATCCTTAAGCCAGGCATGCCTACGAATAACTGAACCAGTAGCAGCCACCCTGGAAGAAGCCTGAAGAGCATCGAAGCCACACTGCAAGGAATGCTTACCAACCTGATCTGAGGCATGAACTAAGTCCTGCAATTCCTTACACTCTATACCCTCAGCTAAAGCATCTACCTTAGATTTCAACTGACCTAACAGAAAGTTCTGATACTTCAGCATATGAAACTGGCAATTTAAAGCCCTCATAGCTAGCGTGGAGGAGGTATACACTTTTTTATCCCACCTATCCAAAGCTCTAGAATCTTTATCCAGAGGTACTGGATTCTTAACTACAGAAGCCCTGACACCCTTAGGCCCTTGAATAATAGTTTCGGGTCAGCTCTAGGACTCTTATACAAATATTTATGAGCCTCTGGAACTCTGTAATACCTGTCTGGCTTGACAGGGGCAGGGGTAAAGAATCAGGATTAAGGAAGCTTCAGAAAAAACATCCTGAACAACATCTAAAACAGGGGAATAGCCAAAGGTCTATGTTGTGGCAAAAACAAAAATTCCCTAAGCCTCTTACGAGAATCTGAAAAATCCTGACCTTCCCACTTGAAATGCTCCCTCATGGAGTGCAAGGTTTCAGAAAAGGAAAAATCCTCTGGAGGAGAAGCAGAAGGACAGGAATCCTCTGCATCCGAATCAGAATAGGGAGGAAAATCCTGAATATCCTCAGCTGAAGACTCAGAGTAATCTGAGGAATGCTCCAATCCCTCTAAATCTGTCTCCACCCTAGGCCTCTTCTCTGGAGGGGCATAGAACCCCCGATTAAAGTAATCAAATCCTCTGCCATTTTCAACATATGTTTTTTAGGAAAAGAGCCCGAAGAACTAGGGCTGATGCCTGTACCAGAAAGACCAGGTCTAGCTTTAGCAGGGCCTTTAGTGACAGAAGTAGAAGGCCTAATAACCTTTTGTAAGGATGGAACCACAGAAACTTGAGAAGCCCCCTCGGCCTGACCTAACTCCTGAGAGGCCAACTCCTGTAATATTAAAGGTTCCCCCTGTGATTCAGCCGAGACTTCGGCTGGATCCACAGATTCAACCGTAGATTCCATAGAACCGGCGTCCGCAACGGACGACTCATCCTGCTTAGACTTTAACGATTTATCTTTTCGCTTTTTGCGGTGGCGGGTGTCGGAGGATCCGACGGCATGTTGTAGTTACACCGCTTACCGAAAACAAGCCTAGCACAGTCTAATCTGCGTTTAATGGTGCGCTTATTAAATCTAAGCGCAAAGCGACACCCGACTACGTCGTGCTCAGGCCCCAAGCAAGGAATACAGAGAGTGATAGTCCCTATGAGGTATCTGTTTTCCACAAGAAATACAATTATTAACTTTTTCTGACATCCGGATTAACTGAGGCAAGAAAAGACAAAAGAATTCCCCAACGGGTACTTAGCCAACTTGGTCTTGGTCTGAAACTCGAAAAATGAAAATTTCAGAACACGAGCGGCACTTGCAACGCTGCTTCTGCTTGGACCACGGCAAGAAAGACTGAGGATATGGCGTCGGTCATGCGCTTAAGTACTACTGCATACTGACGTCAGCTCTGAGCGACCATGACCGACGCCAGCCTAACACTTTGGTATTCGGGCTGACCGAGGACAGCGGACTACCCACAGGTTATGAATGCAGCAATGTGAGACAAAGAACATCTAGATAGTTCCCTACTGAATAACTGTGTAAATAAGTAAATACAATCACTAGGAAAATGAGCCTAGCATGAACAACTCACACTAATATTATACTAAGCTCTGTCCTGAGGTGGTCATAACTTTGCATCGCCACGTCAAACATTTTCTCAAAAATTTTATCTCAGATTTAAGTTGTGTATTATAACCATTGTGAAAACTAAGAGCAATATAATATATTTTAATGTCCTAAATAAATATAAAAATATGTTTAAGTACAAATAACAGTATATAAACTTCTTAAAAACACATACATGTAAAAGCTTAAAATTTAAAAAAAATACAACATCTCAGGGTGTCCACTATATATAAAAGTCCCTCAAGTCTAAAAAAACAAAGATTTCAATAACAATCATTGGAGCTGAGCTGCCCTTAACTTCAACACCCTCTTAATAGAAACATTATCATTCGGACTGGGAGGTTTGTCAGCATTCAGTCTTAACTGCCACTGTAGCTCCCTATATTGAACAAGGGTTTCCCATGGGCCACCCTTCATATTTTTTTAACCTGTTCTAAAACAGCAAATTTGAAGGTAGTGTGTTTAGGATGTGCTTTCAAATGTTTAAAAAAGGCATTGTTCTCGTTACCTTTCCTTATGTCAAAATAATGTTCATAATAAATTATTCTATTTAATGCTCTTTCCATCTTCCCAATGTAGAAAGTATCACAGTCATTACACAGGCCAATATAGACTACCCCTTTAAACAAGCAATTACTATTATAAGCAAGGCTGACTGCATAATCTCAAATAGTAATCATATTTCCTACTAGGATATCAGCACATGGGTTACAATTTCCACATCTGTTCATATTAACCTCTGGGGTACTGTCACATGCCACCTCATGTATGTTCTTCTTTTTGCTCATATTATTGCATTCCAGACTATTCCTGAGGTTAAGACCCTCTTGTACACAATCTGTAGGTCCATTCCCACAATACTAAGCACCTCCTGATCAAAACTAAAAATGCCCTAGTTCTTTTGAATGATAGCCTTTATATTAGTAGAATCTGAAAGATGCTTTAGCACGAATGCTGAATTACAGGACCTATTACTCCCCTCACTTAGAACTATAACATTTTCATAATTATTATTTGTAAAATCATTACCTAAAAGAACTTTAAATTTTACATGTCTAGCATTCTTAACGTCACTCCTCAGCTCATTAATTTGAACGGGTATCCGCTCTCCAATAACATATTAATCAAAATATCACACTGTGATTCAAATTCCAAGTCATCAGAAACCATTCTAGCTAATCTCACAAACTATCCCCTCACCAAACCGCTTTTTTTGGTGAAAGAGATGACAATTACTGAAGTGCACGAAAGAGTTTGAAAAGGTCGGTTTCCTGTAAATGTTGGGAGGAGAAACCTTCAATCTCAACTTATTTACTAATCAAAACATCCAAGTAGTTAATACTTGCACAGGAGTGCTGTATGGTAAACTTTCGTCATACAGTGAATACATTTAAAAAAAAAATCCGCCAGGTTCAGTATCACCCTTCCAAAGTATAAATGTCATCCAAAAGGCACACAAAGGTCCCAAAAACTATTGTATCTGGAATTAAGAACAAATTTGTACTCCCAGGCAAGTATAACCATGTTAGCATACACTAGGGCCATGGCTACCCCTCTATTTTGTTTGAAAAGTTCACCTTCAAAACAAATGAACTTATTGTTAAGAACAAGATCCATCATTTTAACAATAAGACTAACTTCTTTACTGGTTAAAAACTCAAGTGAATGATCTATGTCAGTAAAAAAAAACAAGACCTTCCTGGTGTGGTCTCACATAGAATAAGTCAAAAATGTCTATCGTAACTAAAATAGAATTTTATGCTAGAGATACTTTTTTTAGATCACTGAGCAGCTAATATTAGTCTAAGTGGTGGATCTTGAATATTTGTCCTGGGTAATAAGTTGCCAGTTTCGTGCATGAAGTGCCAGTTTCCCCCCCAAAGGGGTGGCTAAAATGTAAGTGTTTGGTGATTGTAGAGGGAAGTCATTGAAACTGCTTACCATAGGGAGGTGCCTTGTTGTTTACAGATTTGGAGAAGGAGACACCCCATTGTTTTGTTCTAAAAGTTCCTTGTGACTGAAACCTGGAGCCTTTGGAATGTCTGGATTTGACTTGAGTGGCTCTCGAAGGGACTGGAAAGGACCAGTTCTTAGTAGGCCAGTGCCTACTAAATCTTGGAGGTCGCACTTGTAAGAAATCTTTCACAGTTTGCATAGATTTAGCTTTATCTTCCATCTTTAACAATTCTTCAGCCTTACTACCAAAGAGACGATCCTGTTATAAAGGAGCATCTAACAATTTTGCTTTAGCATGGTCAGGCAGAGTTTGCTCTTGAGCCAAGCATGCCTTCTTAGCATAGATCCAGTTACAGCAGCCCTGCAAGAGGCCTCCAAGGAATCAAAACCACATTGCAAAGTATGTTTTCCAACTTGTTCAGCTGAATGTAATAAATCCTGCAAATCTTTATTTTCCACACAGTCAGAGATTAACATCATTTTCTGTTTAAGTAGTCCCATGATATGCTGTTGATATTTAAGCATATGAAACTGACAGTTTAAAGCCCTGATTGCCAAGGTTGCAGACGTGTAAACCTTCTTACCCCATCTATCAAACGCCCTGTAATCTCTATCAGAAGAGGTAGGATTTTTAGCAGTAGAGGCCTTAATGCCCTTGGGACCCTGAGAAATGGTTTCAGGATAAGCAGTAGGATTTTTGAAAAGGAATTTGTGGGAGTCAGGAACCCTGTAGTATCTGTCTGGCTTACTAGGAGCCGGAGGCAGAGAATCAGGAGTCATACTAGATTCTGAAAAAACATCTTCAACAATGTCTAGAACAGGAGGTATAGCCAAAGGCCTATGTTGAGGAGGAAGACGAAAATCCCTAAGTCACTTTTAAGATTCAGAGAAATCCTGTCTTTTCCAGTGGAAATGTTCCCTTAAGGTATGTAAAGTTTCTCCAAAAGAGAAATCCTCAGGGGGAGAAGCAGAAGGAATGGAATCTTCTGCGTCAGAGTCCTCATAAGTAGGTATAGATAAATCCTGCTCAGAAGAAGAATCAGAAGGAACAGAATCCTGATCAGAAGATTCATAATCAATGGCTTGCCTAGGCCTCTTAGCAGGAGGGGGTTGGCTACCCCTGATCAAGGTAATTAAATCTTCAGCCATTTTGATCATTTGCTTTTTAGGCATAGGAGCCTGCACACATGGCCTAAGTGTCAGTTTTTTAGACATAGAAGTAGATTTTGGCCTTAGTTTTGAAGATGGCGTTGGTTTAATATACAAATCTTTAGGCCTGAAAACACCCTCAGAAGCCTGTTCCTGCACAGCGGCTCCTGACCCATCCAAGTTAGAGACATCCACAGGTCCAATACTTAAAGCATCTTGTGGCATACCGGACTCCGAATGGGTCTCAGTAGAAGCCTGCGAATCAAAAGTAGCGGGCATCAGGGGCTGCGAAAGCACCTCACTGAGTACCAACGAACTAGCAATTGGCTTAGGAGAAGCGTCATCGTCAGGTTTGGACCTCGACAGCCTGTCTCTGTCTTTTTCTTTGCATTTTTTAGGTATTCCGGTAGTCGGATTGCTAACCGACGTCACTTATAGATAGTTAAATCGTGAGCCAAAATATTTAGAAGCAAAAATGTACCGACGTTTAATAGTGCGTTGATTAAATCTGGCACAAAACTGACAACAAGGTACGTTATGATCAGGGCCTAGGCAAGGAATACAGTACAAATGAAAATCCTTATGAGGTATTTGGTTCCCACAAGTAATGCAATTATTAACTTTTACTGACATCGGAAAGGAGCAAGAAAAAGTTTCCCCAACGGGGTACTTAGCTTTTAGTTGAATACTTCGGTTCTGAAACTCGAAAACGAAAATTTCAGGTGTCGGCTGACTGGCACTTGCAAACTGCTTCTGGCACTGCGTGGCAAAAAATACTGATGTAATGGTGTCGGTTGCACGTTTTATACCCCTGACAACCTAACGTCATGGAAGAAGGGACAGCAACTGATGCAGGACCCAAGACATTGTTAATCAGGTCGACTGAGGGCAACCTGCCAGCAGATTACCCAAATGTAATGACTGCAACAGTGAAACACGAAGAACATCCGATCAGAAGAGCTGAACAGTATTACAAACTGAATGTGACGGGAACTTAAAAGCTGATCATCTGAAATGTTTTTATTGGAATTTGGACAAAACTAAGGTGCTTTAAGCTATAGTGAGCAAATAAGGTTCATATTTGATAAGTAGATAACAGAAAAATGTCTTAATGATATGCAAATATGTACGTTTAAACATTGTTTTATATAGTTGATATATCCCATGTATTGTGTATACTTTTTGTAAATTTAAATTTATATTCTTATTCATTTCTTTCATTTTGAAAAACTAACAAAAATTATTAAAAAATATAGAAAAAGTACCTTTGCAGGGACGCTGTGACTGTTACCCCTTGCAATATAGGGGTTTTAACTCACATTTCCAATCTCTGCATATATTATTTAAATTGACTCCCACATAGGGAGAAGGAATTAACTATTTCCCTTTTCTTCAAGTTGAAGCAATTTGCAGGTAGCATATTTAGTGACTGAGTGGAAGTGGGAGTTAAGCCTCCCCACAAAATAAGATGATTTGCTGGAAAGGGCACTTTATATGAAGCCATGCTTGTATAATGAGTAAAGGGAAATAAGAACTTTACATTGGACATGGGATAGTTATAGTGCTGTTAATCAAAGCACAGCCCTTTAGTTAAGATAAAAATATACAGATCCAAGCATATCTTCTAATTGAAGTATGAAAATAAGCATATGTGAAACTATCAACACACACATAAAAAGACTGCCTCTGCAATTATCATTAGGTATATCCCTTTTAATACTGATGACAAGTTATTTTGGCATCCAGACAAGAACAGAACTGTGGGCGCCAAGACAACATGTTTTTTTCCTTTATCTTTTACTCTGAAACCATAAAGAATATGACATTAAAATACAACTTAAAAACAACTTCAGCACACTACTGAATTATTGTATTAGCACTTTAGTTGTAGTGACAAAATAATTACTTCCAATTTGTAAAAAAGAAAATTCTTGCATGGGTTCTCATTTCTTTCCCTTCTCACAAAGTAACAGGCCATGGCTAGCCATCCCTCAATCTATTACTATGTGAGGTAAGCAATGATAATGTTTTTTTTTCTTCAGAAAAACAGATACCAGTATTCACCTGGCAAGCTGTAGTTATTTTACTACTTCTCATCAATGAGAGCAAATGGACTAATCTTCAGTGAAAAATTTTACATTGCACATAAATAAATACTGAAAAAAAAACTTGGGTATATACGTAGGAAGGGGAGAATACCTCCCAATGCCCACAGCAATGATAATTTTTTTATATAATCAAAATCAGGTGTTGCATTTTTTTAGAGGAACTGACTGAAAAAAATACAGTATTAACAGCTTCTTTAATGTTAATTACAGTCAAACACTGGATATCACATATGGGAGATAAAGTCAGGAGTGGGAAGCAGACTGTGAAATTAATGGGACTTTGATTATTGACAAATAAACACCAATACTGCTTGGCAGACATAGGAGTGCACGTTTAAGAAAGTAAGAGGAAGTAAGTTATTGTATCCATTATTTACTTTACTTTTTGACTGCTCACAGTTTGGTTGTTTGACTGAGATCAGAGTGATGTATCTTTTGGAGGGTGAATGTGCAGCTGTGTGAAGATGAGGGACATTACACTGACCTGTTCAAAGTAGAGTGATTATTTACATGACTTATTAGGAAGGGCAAAGTTGCAATACATTACTATGGTCATTATATCTTTTGCTCTGATCACTGTCAAACTGACACATGGCCAAAAAGTGGCTATCTTGAGCATGGCACACTTCACATCTGATAGCCAGGAAATCAGGATGTCTGTCAGGAAACCTGGCTTTGGCAACTGCTTCCCAGGTATTTGGAGTCACTCTGACAGTCGACACATTTCTTAAGTAAGTTTTCCCAAACTGCTTACTGTTTCACTTCTTTTGCAGTTAAGTTGTTACAATTTTTATTTGTTCATTTAACTGGCAACATGGAAGGTGTGAAATGTGACTATCAGCAGGCAATTAGTCTGAAAGAATCTTATTCATGCTCTCTTTCAGAAAAGAAATACAAGAAGCCTAAAAAAGTCTCCCTCATTACCACAAAAGTAACATAATGGGTCTATCACCAGTTGCAGTTACTGTTTTCTTACCAAACACATACTAAATAATACTGTGGAAATGAACAAAAAGTATATCAGGGAAAGTGCATGGCACACGCTGTAGAAAAATGTGGAAACATTATTTGTTCTTCTAGTCTTCACCTCAGTGTGATGTTGGGACAACTCCATGGTTATCTACTGTAACAGAGTCAACAAATGAACTGCTGTGGAAACACTAATCCCATACACATTCTGCACCTGATAAGTTATGTATTTTAATTTGCTGCATAAAACAACAGTTCTCTATGCTCCATGGTAAATTTGACTCGCTCTCTAATGTCTTTTTCAGATGTTTTTCTCAGATTCTTCTTGGATGATATCAGACTTAAAATGCTGAACATAAAGAGGGAACACTCACAATACTATCCTTCTCTTTTTTTGGCAGAAAAAAAAACATGTACACCATCTCAATGAGCATCTCCGGCTGACCTGTGTTTGTAAAGTTCTCATGGTTTCTTGCCCGAGATCACTATCTAGTAGTCACAGTCAATCAAGAATTGTACTGCTGATTTAAATATGCCTCCTTATATCTCCTAATTTGTCTCTGAAATTTCATTTAATTTGACATACTTCCATAGCTCTCAACCTCTTGGCAGACTAAATCTCTACAAAGTCAAAAATAATGAGGGGACAAAGCCCCACAAATAGAGACACATTTTAAATATTGCTCTTACAAATTTATAAAGTTGCTAGAATAAAAGTTCTTGTGTTATCATACATTTTCTGAATGATATGAAGTCTGAAACTCAACTGCCTGTCATTTAGTGAATTCTGCCCTTACCGATTTGCCAGAAAAATCACAAATTTTATGAGGAACAGACCAAAAATATGAGGTAACACTCTGGACAGTTGAGAAGTATGCATACTTTGCTCTTCTTTCCTAAGCCACTTCTAAAGCTCTCACAGGCAGCCATTTGTCTTCCTTCAATTTGGAATACTTTTTAATGCCACCTCCCAGAAAATATCTTAAATGTCTGCCCAAAATTCTTCAGATACCCCATGCATCAGGTAAGCCTTAAATCTATCCTTCGCCTCCACTACATATTCATTTTGAGTATTGTTGAGCTTGTATCTTACTGGCCTAAATACTTTTTTATATTTGGACTAAAAGGTGGTGTATAGGTAGGAAAACGTCTGTGACAAGTGAGATGCAAGCATCAAGTTGTGGCTTCTCCGGATAAAAAACAATGTCTGCAACTTTATCTCCCACTAAGAGTTGAACAAAAGCCAAATCTTATGCATGAGCCTGCTGCAGGCCCACCCTACAACTCTTCCTTTACTGCAACTATCCAATTCATCAGCGTCACTGCACCTTAGGTAATGAAGTCTTGGTCCTGACTATCCCTGATCTGAGACCAGATGACTCAAGACCATTTCTGCAATCAGAATGGATGGACTAAAAACCAAGCTGATAATGTAGGGTAAATCTGGCATAAAAATCACCACTCAAATATACCCATCAGAGTACAAGCCAATGGTGTTCCACTCCTGAGACTCTGGTCTCCCAAGAAACAAAGAAGCAGAATGGGAGTGAATGCTCAGTAGCATGTTATGATCTCTGCCCTTGACAGAGGGCATGTAATGAAGACCAACATCTAGGAGACAAAGCCTCAGCTGATTCTCCAAGCAAAATCACATAACCCTCCAAGCAAAAATTCAAGTACCTAGCTAGTGTCAAAATCAGCCCTCTTATAAATCTTACAAAGGAGTCTACTACCACCACCCTCAACAGATTTAAAAACACATCCAGAGGTTGTCCAGTGGGTATGGCAAGTGCAGGACCTTTTTGCGGACAGCAATGATGATCACAATCTGAATTCTGCATGTAGTGCACAGAACTAATATGATAACTACTCTCCACCCTTACATCTTTTAAGGATAAGAAAAAAATGGCAAACTTTCAGAATTTTTTTTTTTTTTTGATTTTATGGAGGAGACATGACAAAATTCCATAGCAAAACGTAATCTAGACCCCTAACATAACTTAGTAATTATCTCCATCACAATTCCAGTCCTAAACCTAAAAGAAATTATAAATGACCTGCCTTAATCGCTCAATACCCCTCCCTAAGTTCCCATCTTCTCAAACTTGTGCGTGGTACAGAAAGACACTACTGTGGACAATGACAAACCACGTCATAAAAGTGCAGTAAAGAATAAATATGACAGACATTTTGATATGCCTATAGGGGTGTAAAAGGGGATCCATTTTTATTTTTTCCTCATTTTATAATTTGGGAATGGCTATGGAGACCGCACTCACAACTACACTGACTGAACACAAAAAGTGGTTGATGTTTCTGGAAGAGTTCCCCTCATCACTGCACATTCTTTAAAGGCTTCAAACTGGGTTGGGGGAAGACTAAAAAGGCAGTCTCAAAAGGCTGTCTAACCTCCCAGACTGAAAACTAGGGAATTGTCATCAATGCCTTAAATTATGCAGCAACAAGTAAAGGGAACATCCTGCCTACTAGCTTGCAAATGTGTGTGTAAAAATATCAAACAAGACCTTTGTTAGTTTTATTTAAAGGCAAATGACCTGGACCTCAAGGGCCTTTTTCATTCATGACCTAGTTACAATAAAAACTCACCAAATCACAATAAGATATCAAAGTAACAATTTTAGGTTTAAGCTTCCAGGACAAAGGGTAAACATCCAAAATAAACATGTACTACACTGAAGAGAAATACTTACTACTGTTAAGTCCACACACACAAAAATAACCATCCAGTCATATAATAATTCCAGTACATAGACTGCATTTTACAGATGTCTGTCCTCATTAACGGTAAATTTAAAGTGTACTTGCTCAGAATTTAGATTCACCTGAAGTGGGAGGATGGGTATTTCCTTCCTCATGATGCCTACATTATGTCAACCTGCACTTTTTATGCATACCCAGAAAAGGCAGTCATTATGCCACTCATACCGTTCCAGGTACACATGCAGTCTCACACTGACATCATCTTAATTAGAAACTCCATCAGCTTCAGCAACTTGCCCCAGCCTAAGCCTATCGGCTACTTAAAATATCTTCACACTAGATCCAGGCAATGTTTTCACTACACCTATAAAGTGCTTATAGGAAATAGCTATCCCACTCGTTTACAGTAGACGTTAGCTCCATCAATCACAAAAGAAACAGTACCTTCCATTTCAGAGAGCAAATTGTAACACTGCTGAAGGGTTTGTGACAGGAGTTGTACTCCCCGTGCCCTTGTCCTTGGTTCTGTGCTGGTCAGACATGATCTGGATAAGAGAAAGTAAAAAACAATATTAGTAACATCCACACATACATTTTAAAGACTGTTGTACTTATGTAAGAACTCTGAAAATGTATCACATTTTCATAAATGTATTTCTGGAAAAAAACTCCACAGAACAATAACACTTCCTTGTTTTTTTTTTAGTCTTCATAACCTGTAGGTTATAACACAGCACCACAGCATCAAGATAGCTAACCTCCAAAACAGGAAAGAAGTGAAATCATTTACTATTATGGTCAGCACTTCATACAACTACACTTCTGAAAGAAAAAGTCAGGAAGCATGTTTGCATCAGTTCTTATCTTTCTAAATTTGTTTTTGTTTACCATGCATAGTTTTAATGTAAAGGTTCAATCACAACATACAAAGCATTCAGTATAAACTTGTAAAACTAAACATATACAGAGTAAAACTAAACTGCAAATGTAATGGCTAACGCAAGTGGTGACAGGTTTTAATATTTTAAGAGTCAAAGTCCTTAGTGTGCTTTTCTCGTTTTCTGTAAAGCTTCACAAGATGTCTAGTTGTTTCTGTTATACATAGCCCTTAAGCAAACAAAATTCAAGCAAAATACTAGCTTGACTGCACACTAAAGACTACAACCACTATAAACCATGAGTAAGATTCTTAAACCTCTCTACTACATGGGGATCGGCAACAATTAAGCTTTGTTATTGCCACCCTGTACTCTATGTCATTAAGATACAGAAGAAAATCTATTCTAACCATCAGGTGATCTGCTCTCTATCTGTATACCCCATCACCAATTGCATTATTACTCTCGAGTGACATCAACCCTAATTCAGTGTGACCCAGTCTAACTTCACCATTCCAACCTGTGACTTCTGGAAAACTACCCAATACCTAGAAATCATAAGTTCATAGGTAATTACTACTGGTCATTTTAAGCCTTGCCAATTTCCCTTTTTGTGCTTGAAATAACTTACCCCACTTGGTTATAGACTGCCCTTACCTATCCCATGATCGATAATTATATATTACCTCTAATGAGAATAACTGGGATCATAACATAGATAATCTGAAGAGACCCATGCATGAGATAATGCATTTAGGAGCTGCATCTGTCCATTTGTAGTTCGGGGGGCAGTCCTAGGATAAATAGTCCTATTTCCCATCCATAGACTTAAGCTGTGCTTGAAAATGGACAGGAATGAACTTTGTTTTATGTGAATGGTAAGTCTGTTCCACAGCAGTGGTACCTACACCTCAATATCAGAAAAATGTACAAAAAATATAATATTCATAACTAATTTCCCTACAACATCCCATCTCCTTGTTGTCTCTGCAACTTGGCTGAAACTGACAATAATAATACTACAACTCCACCTGAGTGTCATACAGTGAAAATACTTATAAAGGTGCAGAAGTGGCATTATTGTACAGACAACAAAGGATATTTCATCTCTAGGAATCATATTATCTGCTGTTTTTCCTCCTTGTGAGTCTATCATAGCTCATATCTATGTCAAAATCAATGCTAAGCTCTCTACCACTGTCCATGTATACACGCTTTGAGGCATGGATGACTTAACTGCTGAAGAATCTTTGCAATGGTTAACATCTAACCACAATTTAGGAATTCTAATCCTTGAAGACTTCAGTGCTAATTGGTTACTTGCCAACACAACTCACACTCATTGCTCCTTAGAACTCTGCAGTCTATCAACTAACCTCAGAACCAAGTCAGAATGACAAACACAGTGGCACAGAAAGTTCATGCGACTAGTTCTTGGCATCCTCACCAAAAATTGCGCTCTTTCACATGTTCTTTCCAACTCTATTATTATTCACCTTCTTATCTTCCACCATCAGAAATCCTAATGAAGTACATAAAACACAAAAAGATTTACTTCCATATAATATCTCCATAAATTACTTCTGCACTTTCAGCAATGCACTGTGAAATTGTAACTGGTGTCTCCCCCACTTTATGTGAAAATGCCTGAGATAAGGGGACATCAGCCCAAAGGGAGACGGGTTCTCAGCACTATAAGACATGCTGAACACCATGTCCCGGACGTTATGAGTGCAGTAGTAGCCACACGAACATCTTACTATCTTGAAAGACTTCACAAAGGTTTGTAAAGCATACAATAATGTAAAAAAATCACCTTCAGTAGCAAAAAAAATCCTGGTTTTACTGACCAACAAAGACAGCACATACAGACAACCCCCAACAATGTTAGGAGCTCAACAGGTCATTTCCTCCACCCAGATCAGGTCCATATCCCTTTTCCCTTTACCATTAATGCCAAAAAAATTATCTAAGCACCTCCCTGACTCTGTACAAAACTAATTTCCTTTAATATATTACCTTGTAAAATCTTATGCTCAGCAGATCAATATACCTGTTTTGCTATCCTAACACCTTCTACTGCCAGAGTTCATAAATTACTTAATCTCCCATTTGAATTTCTAGGATCACAGCTTTCTCCATTGCCTGCACTGTTAAAATAACTTAACAAATTAGGTGTTTAAAAAAAGTATCACTCAACACACAGACACACATATACTAATAGAAAAGAAAACAAACCATATTAACCTTTTTTATTTACATACGTTATACATTACATATATATTTCTTATAGTTTCATAGGTGTTTACTATGCTAACGACCACAAGAGCCTTTTTAAGCTTAGACACTCATCTCAAATCTCTGACAAGTTCTCATACACTTGATAAGTGTAAGCAAGAGCTTGATAAATTAAACATTTATAAGCAGTGGCCTGAGAAATGAAACATTTACAGGCTGCCTGTACCCCTTAGAAACACAGGTGCCAAACCATGGACATATTTCCTGTTCCCCATCCAACTATTCAAGTTATACTTGAATTGGGCTAGACATGAACTCTGCTTCACATAGATAGGCAGCCTGTTCCACAGAAGGAGTAGTCTCTAGGATACATACAGTGGATATAAAGTGTACACACCCCTGTTAAAATGACAGGTTTTTGTGATATAAAAAAATGAGACGACAATAAATCATTTTGAAACTCTTCCCACCTTTAATGTGACCTATAACCTGTACAATTCAGTTGAAAAACAAATCTGTTAGCGGAAAAAATAAAAAAATAAAAATAAAAAGCGTACAATAAGCTGGTTGCATAAGTGTGCACACCCTTAAACTAATACTTTGTTGAAGCACCTTTTGATTTAATTTCAGCATTCAGTCTTATTGGGTAGGAGTCTATCAGCATGGCACATCTTGACTTGACAATATTTGTCACTCTTCCTTGCAAGAGCGCTCCAAATCTGTCAGATTGCGAGGGCATCTCTTGTGCACAGCCCTCTTCAGGTCACCCCGCAGATTTTCTATTGGATTTAGGTCGGGGCTTTGGCTGGGCCATTTCAAAACCTTAATTTTCTTCTGGTGAAGCCATTCTTTTGTTAACTTGGATGTATGCTTGGGGTCATTGCTGTGTTGAAAGGTGAAAAATCTCTTCATCTTCAGCTTTCTAGCAGATGTCTTAAGGTTTTGGACCACAAGTGACTGGTATTTGGAACTGTTCATAATTCCCTCCACCTTGACTAAAACCCCATTTCCCTTTGACGAAAAGCAACCTCAAAGCATGATACGGCCAACCACCATGCTTTACCAGGGGATGGTGTTCTTTTGGTGATGCTTTTTGCTCCCAACGTACCTTTTGGAATTGTGGCCAGAAAGTTCAACCTTGGTCTCATCAGACAATAACACATTTTCCCACATGCTTTTGGGAGACTTGATGTATTGTTTTGCAAATTTTAGCCGGGCCTGGATGTTTTTCTGTATAAGAAAAGGCTTCCATCTTGCAACCCTACCTCATAGTCCAGACATATGGAGAATACGGGAGATTGTTGTCACATGTAGTACACAACCAGTACTTGCCAGATATTTCTGCAGCTCCTGCAATGTTGCTGTAGGTCTTTTGGCAGCCTCCCTGACCAGTGTTTGTCTTATCTTTCCATCAATTTTGGAGGGACATCCAGTTCTTTGCAACGTCACTGTTATCCCATATTTTCTCCACTTTTTGATGACCATTTTCACTGTGTTCCATGGTATATCCAATGCTGTGGAAATTTTTTGTACCCTTCTCCTGACTGATACCTTTCAATGAGATCCCTTTGATGCTCTGTAAGCTCTCTGCAAACCATGGCTTTTGCTGTATCAGGCAACTGAGTAAATGTCAGGAAAATCCTACTAGGACAGCTGAACTTTGTTTGAGGTTAATCAGTCTCTTTAATTGATGGCAGATGTGTACCAAAGAAGACTGAATGCTGTAATTAAATCAAAAGGTGCTTCAAAGTATTTGTTTAAGGGTATGCACACTTATGCAACCAGCATATTGTACGTTATTTTTATTTTTTTTTATATTTTTCCCCTAACAGATGTTTGTTTTTCAACTGAATTGTACAGGTTATATGTCACATTAAAGGTGGGAAATTGCTGAAATTATTTATTGTGGTCTCATTTTTTATATCACAAAAACCTGGCATTTAACAGGGGTATGCACACTTTTTATTATCCACTGTACATGCCTCTCCAGCAGGTCCTATTTATATCACAGGCAACGTTTAATTCTTTGGAATCAGTAATTCTGGTGCTGTTTGTTTTGTGGATATGCAGGAGGTCCATCAAAGTGGGGTCTGACAATGTCTTGTATACCAAGTACAGATCTCCCCTCAACTGCCTGTAGGAGACAGAATACAGGGATAGAGCCTTGAGGTGGTCTGCCTAAGACGTATGCCCTGTATTCTTTTAGTTAAGAACCTCTGTGGACATTCCAGTTGTTGGATATGCCTGGTTAGGTACATACCAAAGGGGGCATTGTACTTAAGTTTGATGAATGCTAAATACAGTGCAACAATGACTTTCTTGGCTCTAGATGCCATACCTTTGTTTATAAGTTGCACAGTATAGAATGATTTCCTCACTACTGTAGACACGTGATGGTCAGAGTTCAGATTAATGTCTGTGTGTGTCCCCAGGTCCCTGACTACCGGGTCAACTCTTAGGGGTGTGTTGTCAATATAATAGTTACTTGGGGTGGATGATTTCCCAAAGGATACTATTACACATATCTTGGCATTTAGTTTAAGTCCATGGCTCTGCCACCAGTTATGTGTCTGTGTCAGCTCTTCCTGGAGAACACTTGTGTCAGTGGGGGATTCAATGACGGCTTCTAATTTGCAATCACCTGCAAATTTAGTAAGCCAGAGACAACTGACATTGGCACTGACTTCAGAAAAGTAAATGCCAAAAGAGAGAGTCCAAAGACCAATCCCTGAGGAACTACACTTGAGATTGGCCTGTTTGTAGAAGTGGATTCCCAAATTCTAACTTCTTAGGTCCTGTCTGTGAGCCAGCTAGCTATCCACCAGCTGTCATAAGGGTTTCTACTTAAACTCTTGAGTTTTTCAACAATGCCTGAGTGGGGTATTGTGTAAAATGCCTTAGCAAATTGAAGGTAGGCAGTGGCAAGCATTATGCCCTCATCCATTGTTTTGATAACCTTCTCAAACAAGTCCATCAGGTTCAGTAGGCATGACCTGCCGCTTGACAAAACCAAACTGGGTTGGATCCAGTGTCTGGAGGTTTTCTATGTCATTACTGATCATTTCCATGATAACGCCTTCCATTACTTTACATATGAGACTACTGAGACTTATGGGTCTGTAGTTGGCCCACTTTTGTGCACATACAAGACTGTTGCTGTTCTCCATTCATGCAGTATGAAGCCTGTTTGGAGATTACAGTTAAATAGCAATTCCAGACGATGTGACAGGTCATTTAGAAGGCATCATAGAATATTGTCAGGGCCCACTGATCCAGTGTTCTTGGCCTTACAGACAGCATTAAGGCCTTGTTCCCCAGAAATAGCAGGAGGAGTTATATTTGATGGTATTTCCCAAGGGAAGGTTGAGAGGGAGACAGGGGTAAAGTTGGAGCTGAATTTGTTGGCCTGTAGGTTTGCTATATCTTCTGGCTCAATAGAGATGGCTCCATGAGCAATAGGCTCGCTACAAAATTGTGCATTACCTTTGAGGTTGCAGACATAGCTAAAGAATGCCTTGTGGATGTCCTTGGCCTGGGAGGCCAAATTTACCTCTTTTTTTATAACAACTGTCATTCAGTCCAACATTACATTAATTGCTCAATTCCTGCCTTCCCTTACACCTCAATTTTCCTCCTGAACATTACTCTGGATGTACTGTTTCCAAAAATTCCATTTATTTCTATGTAATTTTACCTTCCCTTTTCTATAATGCCTACTTCCAGTTCTTTTCTCTCTTTTACAATATTCAATATGTTAAATACACTTGGTTTAGATTTTGATTTATATTTTCTAGTTAATGCCTTTTTGGCAAATAACATAATTCAGTTTAGCAAGACCTTGCTATGTTGCACTGTCAAAATACTAATAAAGAAACATGTCTTGGAAGTAAAAAGTTCCCACCATTTGAAATAGTTACATGTGGTTCCCCTTCACAGGGGCCCTCTCAACTACAGTCCCATAGCGTACTTTCCCCATTAGAAAATAAAGAAAAAAATGTATCCATCAGCAACTTCTTAACTTCCTTCTCAGCTACAATTTGATATCTTACACTCTATAAGGTTTTACCCAAAACCATACAACATGAGTACTGCTCATCTTGACCTCACTGAATGCATACACAACAAACCACCGCTATGGAAAAATGTACCAGCACATTCATCTTCAAAAGCTTTCAACACAAAGTCACATGATAAACTCATACTAATTCTTGACAGCACTGGTTTGTCAGCAATTATCACCTGGTTAATCAGCTACATCAGCAAGAGATCATAAGTAAAATGGAACAATTGTATGTATACACAATGCATGGTTCTTGTAGGAGTCCACCAGAGTTCTGTTCTTGGACCATTTCTTTTTACCACATATGTAAAAAAAATCTATGCATATGCAAACAATATGCTTCACAATACAAGAAATGACAAATCAATAAAGCATGCTGAAGACTCCAACATTGTTATTTCTGGATATTCTCCACAAACTCACAGTCCCGTCTTGCAAACACCCTTGAACTCAATCAAATCATGAACTTTTTTAACAGCTCTAAAATCAAAAATAATACTTTTCCCTTCCAAGCTGTACACTATGGCTCTCTCTCATTATTCACAGCACTGGCAAAATTCTACTTTTACTCCAAGCAAAATATCATTCCATATCACTGCAGACATCTCTTCATCCACTGAAGACATGGGCACATCAAAGTTACTTGGAGTGATCTTCAATGATCCACTCAATTTCAATATTCACATACAAAAGATTTCATTAGAACAACACATTTGTTATAGTACAAAACAAAATGACGACTTGTGACAAGACATTTTGAGAAGCTTTGAGTCTAATTTACATTTGGCACAGTGTTCAAGACAAAATCATTACCAAGAAACAATGCTACTGTTGCAACAGCCAGACCACACTTATTGCTTAAGCACTTTTCTCAACTTTTGACTAACCTAGCTTCTCTACAAAACAAACCCAAACAAGCATTTAACAGAACTGCCCAATTTGCATCAAGATATAACAGTTATACTTACCATTTTTATTTACTTCAAGAGCTTGGCTAGCTAGAATTCAAATCACTTATGTCAATGCAGCTGCATTTGACCCACAAATTACTGATTTCCCATTTCTGTTTGGTACAAATCACTTGGATAGCTCCCCCTCAAAATAGAGAATCACCTGGTTCACATGCCAACAGCAGTCAATAAAACTATGTTGACTCACTGTTCTCTATCGGTTTTGGAAAACTATGGAACAAGCTTCCTCCTTATATTAAAAACAAAATAAGTAAACATTCTTTTCTCTCCAAACCAACCACCTCCTCAAAAATTGTAAATACACTGACCAAGCAATCACATGTAACACTTACTAATCAGCTACCATCTCTAGCCTGCATGCTTACCGGCAACTCTGTTAATTATATAATATACTATTACGTAGTATTGCTCTTATAAGCAGCATCTTTTTTTTTTGTATACCTAAAAACAAAATTGTAGACTTCGCACTTAAAGTCCAGCTTAACAGCAAATTACAAAAGCAAAAACAGATGATCTGGACCACTAGGCTGATAAAAAGACAATAGTTTAATAAAATGCAGAAGGTTAGCGCTTGCAGGTTTAGAAAACCCTTCAGACAACATACAAAAGTTATGAACACCATTTAAAATACACAGCAGCCAATAAAAGACTCAATAAAAAGCCCTCCTCTTTTTATAAAAAAAAGGCTTGATAGGAATTACACCATTAAAGCCAGGTACTCTATCAGCATCCAGAATGATTCTCCATCCAGTTTCATTACATTCTGTTATATTTCTTAAATCAACGCCCCCATGGTTGGAAGAATAACCTGCAAAACTAGGAAAGAAAATACGTGCCCAGGCTACTGCTTTACATACTGATACAGGGCATTATGTGTGTTGGCTGTACGTATAGCTGATATATGTTGTAACACCCTGTCTTTCAATCTACAATTCGTTTTACCGACATAAAATGAACAACACTGCTTACAGACAGCCAAGTATATAATATTGCTGATCAAACAGTCAGTATAGTGTTTCAATCAACAGCTCTTTCTAGACAATTGTGTTTTTTGTGGCTGTTTCTGATATATACATACAAATATATACACACACACACACATATATATATATATATATATATATATATATATATATATATATATATACACACACATATATATATATATATATATATATATATATATACACACACACACATATATATATATATATATATATATATACACACACATATATATATATATATATATATACATATATACACACACACACACACACACACACACACATATATATATATATATATATATATATATATATATATACACACACACACATATATATATATATATATATATATATATATACATATATACATATATACACACACACACATATATATATATATATATATATACATACATACACACACCCACACACACACATATATATATATATATATATATATATATATATATACACACACACACACATATATATATATATATATATATATATATATCGAAAAACAATCACTGTTCCCAAAACACACAGGTATATGAATATCCCAATGTGGAAGGAGCAAATCCACCTCAAAACTCCACAATAACTGTAAGAATTCGTAAAGTCAGATAGGTATAAAATATAACAGACTATTAATAAAATGTAAGCGCTTTCGCGGATACTAATTCCGCTTCCTCAGACGTATTTGAACAAATGCTTCCAACTTCTTATATAGTAAAACATATCTAATGAAATATCAATTAGTCAATTATTCAATCATCAAATATTAACCAACTGTCTTCACTAACAATGAAAGTCCAAACATAACCCCCCTTAAATAAAACAGTGCGTCTGGCATAGCCTTTAAAAACGTATAACAGGTTATTCATCATATGATAACACAAAATCTAGTGCACTGCCAAACAATCTCTCACAATACATTTCATAAAAATATACCAATTAGATATGACAGTCATGCTAGTTAGAAAACGATTTCCTGACTGCTAAAACTGTATAAAAATAATTATTATTAAGACTAAATAAATATGTATACTCTCCCTTCTTATATGTAACTATATACACAAATAATTAATTGTGTAAAACACATATGCGTATATATATATATATATATATATATATATATATATATATATATAAATTAACAAAGATGCTGATGAGAATATATCTAAAACTGAATTATTGATAAAACCATATGTTATATACAAATATGTTAATTAAAACATTATATTAATATATGTATGTATATATTAATATATCTATCCGAGTGTTCTGGCTCTAAGAAGAGGTTTGAGGGAAATGCTATCATTGAGACCTCTCCCTCTATGTGCAGCAAGCCTAAGTATCCACTTAACTTCAGCCTGTTCCGTCAAATTTGCTATATTACCTAACCTGACGTTATCAAATTGCACATGCAGTACCTGAAACTGAAAGATGTGGTCTCTACCCATACGCAAAGTATGTTTAGCCAAAGCGCTATAATCCTGTTCTCTCAAAAACAGTAAGCATGATCCCTTATACGCTCCCTTAGAGTCCTGTTGGTTTTACCAACATAATAACTAAAAAATACTATGCAAAGGGCAACATAGACCACGTTCTTGGTATTACATGTGCTATCATTCCGAAGCTCCCATAGGTGGCCAGTATCAGGATGTTTA
>NC_056739.1:1071290851-1071303351 GCF_019279795.1 Protopterus annectens
GAAAGTGGTTTCTTCAGACACCAGCCGGGACAGACGGATAAACTGCCCTTGAACTACGTTTTTCTTCATGAAAAACGGGTGCTGGCTGCTGTATTCAAGAAAGTTGTTTCGATAGGTGTCTTTCCTGTGGATCGTTGATGTGAGTTTCCCGGTGCTGGTATCTAACATTATACTGGTGTCCAAAAAATTGATCTTGTTCCCACATCCTGAGACCACGAACTTCAGGTACGGGATACTGTTGTTAATCTCTGAGATGAAGGATTTCACCCCTGTGTCCGTGCCTTTCCATACCAGTACTATGTCGTCAATAAACCGTCTGTACAGCAGGACATGCCTATAACCTTTTAGTTTCGTGAAAGTCTCCATTTCCCACGTGCAGAGAACCAGATTTGCAAACGCGGGGGCCATCTTGGAACCCATGGCTACCCCTTTGATCTGTTTAAAGGTGCCGCTCCCAAAGCTGAAAAAGTTGTTTTTAAGCACAGCTGTGGTGAGGCTCATTAAGGTCTCGCTCCTGGCCGCACTGAATTTGCAATATTTTTGCAAAAAGAGCTCCACTGCTTGCATTCCTTCCGAGTGTGGAATGTTGGAGTATAGTGCCTCTATGTCCAGGGTCACTAGTACACAGCCAGCATAGCCATCGCTCATTCGGTGCAGCTCATTTAAAAAGTCCCAGGAATCTTTAGTGTAAAACTGGGAGCCCTGCACCAGTGGGTTAAAGATTCTGTCTAGATACTCCGCTATATATTCAGTTTTTGTTTTCTTACCGGATATAATTAGTCTGAACGGCGGGTTGGTTGGGTCTTTGTGAATCTTAGGTATCCCAAACGCCTTGCCTAAGCTGGGATGGTTCACTTGCAGGAAGGTGAGCTCCTCTAGGGAGATGAGCTCTTTGTTTTCCAGGGTTTTCAACAGTTTGTCTATGTTGCTTAAGCTCTTATTAACTTCGTCGATCGTGACTGCTTCATAAAATTCACTATCTTCCAGGATTTGGTGTATTTTATCCTCGTGGGCTTCTTGGAACATCAGCACCAACCCAGTGCCTTTGTCGGCTTTCATGACCCTAAGGGTGGGGTCATCACTTAGTGATTTCAGTGCTTGTTTTTCTTTGTTAGTTAGGTTGAACCATTTTTTGTCGTTGGGCTGGTTGAGTACCTTCCTGAGTTCAAACTCACACACCCTCTGATAGGTGAGTATGCTACTATTCAGTGTTGGGGTAAACAGGCTCCTTTTCCTTAAAGGCATACCGCCAAGCCCCTTGTCCGAGAAGTTGGAACCAGTAATGCTATCCCCATTCCCACTTGATGGGGTGTGTGGGCTGTTTGCTTCACTCGTTTGTTCCCTAAACAGGAGTTTGAGGTTCAGTTTCCTCATGTATAGTCTATGGTCGAGGATCGTGTTGGTCACATTGGCCCTCTGTGCGGGGATGAAGGTAAAACCTTTTGTCAACACACTAAGTTGCTCGACCGTAAGGCTCTTATCGGTCAGGTTGAAAATCTGCGTGTCTATGTTTCCCGACCTCTCATTTGCAGTAACTAAGGGAGTATTCTCGTTGGTAGCGACAATGGGAGCATTCAGTATGGTCTCATGGCCATGCTCCTCGTGGTCATGCGGTCTCCCGCCCAGTAGTGTCTGTTGTACCCTCGACCCCTGGCTCTCCCTCCTCTTCCCCTCCGTGTGCCTATCCCGTTGCCTTGCCATAAAAAATGTTGTTGCTCTCCTAGAATCAGATCCGCATCCAGGTCGGTGGAATTCAACTGCACTGGTTGATTGTTCAGGGCTACCGGTGTGGGGGGAATGAAGCTCCTCGCCTGTTCGTTTCTATCCGCGGGATATTGCTGCGCTGGTGGGGGTGGGGGTCTGACCACATTAGGCCCTTGTGTTTGTGGCACCGGTCTTCGTGCAACTCTACCCACAGTGTTTATGTAAGTCCTTTCACCCTTAAGTAGGTACGCTCTGTTTTGACTGTATTGTGTGAAGTCTCTGTCCAGCATTTTTTGTTTGCGGAATACCAGGGTGGCCACATGCCTCGTTATCTTTGGTGCTATTCTATCGAACAGGTGTCTGAACATTTCCAAGTCCTGGTGTGCCAGTACAGAAGCTTGTAGAACCTCCAGTTCATTCCTAAGAATATCCAACCTCCCTTGGTTGTGGTTGATGAGGAGGTTTAGAGTGTTGAGACCGGTGTCGTTAAAGAGCTTAACCAGATTCACGAAAATCTCCGTGCCTCTGGTGATACCATTGGGGAACCTGTAATGCCTAAGTCCTTGTGGGACTATTTGGTGATGCACGCATGTTTGTAAAAAATAGATGTCATATTCTGTATTCTTAAACAGAATTAGTTTCCTTTCAAAGTCGAAAATCAAGTTCCTGCACTGGGTGTTCCCTTGCCCAACCTCAGGTTCCCTTCTCCCCGCGGCGGGGTTGGTGGTGTGTAGAAGAAATGGGTTTCCGTTGTTTCCAGGGTGAAAGAACTGTCCTACTTCATCACCTTGACCCCTGCTTGGCTCAATCTGTGGGGGGACCCCTGTACTCTGGTGATCCTGTGTCAGTCCCTGTCTCGACCCTGGCAATTCATTAATCTGTGTCGCACCACGATCACTAATGGCGCTAGTCTGTCCTTCGGGCCTACTCGGGAAAGCTAAGGCTGTGCTGGTGAGTCTACTCGGTAGTGGTAGTACTTCAGCTGATCCTCTCCGTTGGTGTCCTGTGTCGCTGATGGGTCTGCTGGCAGATTCCGCATGAACTCCGTCATCGGAAAACAGGCTCGGTGTAAAACCATTATGTGTCCTTTGTAGTTCACTATATTTGAGTTGCAAACTGCGTGCCCTGTCAATGGTGGCTCTGTATTCCATTGCCAGGGCTTCTAGTGTTCTATGTTCTTCTTGCTCGTCTGAATCAAATAAAAACTGGCTACTGGAGCCCGGTTCGTCCCTCGGTGCATTCTCCATCTCGCCTTACGGAGGACAACTAATGTAACTATTACCGTATAACTGGACAGAAGAATACTTGACAACTATTAAGACTTAAAACTTCTAAAAACTATACAGGCTACTAGATGGGAAAAAACTGCACTCGGAGACTAAACTGTTCCTTAGCGCTTTCGTCCGTTTTATTTGTTAATTCGAACTTCTTCAGAGGAATGTCTGTTTAATTACAGGATTCTTAATAAATATGATTCAACGAGCCATTTATTACAATTAGGACCAGTATCAATGTAGCAGAGCCAATGGAGAGTTAGTGGGTTGGCCAAAGGGCCAATGGTGTCTCTACTATTATTCTGCGCACCAATCACATATTTTCATGAACGACTACTGTATTCAATATCAGGTTCTCATTACACCACTAGGGTGCTGCGTGCGAGGATATCAAGTCTAAGAAATAATTAAGACACAGAGTAAAGGAATTATTAAGGTACAGAGTAAAGTTTCTGGAATGGAGTTACTAGACAACTGCTCCTGTTTCGTCGTTCGGTATCTTAGTCACACTAACTTTACTCTATTCCATGCTTTTAGGCTTTAATTTTATAATTCCATCCCCAGTCAGTTGGTCTTACTTAAAAATACAACAAATACACCATTTTATGTCAATCCCTTACTAGGTTCATCTCGTTAGTTTATACATATCACAACTTATTACAGGGAGGTTTATTTCATTTCTTGTACATTTGTAAAACTGATTATTTGTAAAACGGATTATTACTTTGTTTTATTTTATTTTACTCATTCATTACCCTTTGTTTTCTAATTTTAATTTTAATCCTTCGGCGGACTAAATCTCTATGACGCCAAGTTAGCTTACTACTCGTTACATGCTTATTATAGTATGCTCTCCTAGAAACCAACTACTTATATCATGTAACCGCTGTAGGTACTCTGGCGGTTTGTAGGTACCCGCTACTAGAACCAATGGTTAATTATTTGATCAGGGTGGAAAAGTTGCTATAGGTTCCTTTTGTCGGAGGTGCGTTACCATTTCAGTTTAGAGATAACCGACCACTTATATTGTTTACGGAACTTACTGTTTACGGAACTTACTGTTTGTTATACAAAAACTTTATACAAAAACTTTATCCACGGACCATATTGTTTGTCTTTGGCTTGTTACAGAAAAAACTTTTTCTAAAAGAACAAAAGCATTTTTGATCAGTTCGATCAGTTCACAACATCCCAGTAAGGGGTCTGTATTCTATGTTCGTTGTTGTCCCGCGCAGCGAGCTCCTCGACTATTATTCGATGACGCCATGGTGCGGTCAGGAAGGAGGATGTGTCATTATTGGGTGTGACAGTTATTATTCACCCAATAGGAACAATTCTGCCTTTGCTGTGATGGGTGAACCACTTGTTCCACGCACCAATGAGGAAGAAACCGGGTGTTCCAATAAGGAGTCTTGGTTGCATCAGACCGTCCAATGATGCTGGGAAACCAAGCGCCAATCACGTTCCGTAGTGACAAATGCAACAAATGTCCAGCCAATCGCGAAGAAGCTAGGTGCTCCAATGAAGGACCCTGGTTGGATCAGACCATCGAATAATGTCGGGAAGCGAAGTACCAATCACCTTCAGTAGTTCAGATGTCTTGCCAATCAGTGTCGTTGGTCACAACAATCCAGGAACCAATTCAGAACCGCGGTTCCTGTTGACTGACCAATCTGTTTTGATCTGTGCTTTTGGCAAAGAAATCGTAGTGGTTTGTTTTTACAATCGCCATTTCAGCGCGCATTTTTACAATCGCCATTTCAGCGCGCATTTTAGGTTGGCGCTTTCGTTCAGCCCTGGCTTAGCCTCCGCATTCATGAGGATTTGCCAACGGAGCTCCTTCAGTTCCAGTAATGTTTCCTTGTCGCCAAAAAAATGATCAACTTGCTCGAGTACGAGGAATTGGATGTTAACAAAGTTGGGGCAGATCTGGCAGTGTCTCCCCAAAGCATTACTGTTGTCCTTGTTTCTGACCGCGGCCAGGTGTTCCTTGGCCCTGTCAGATAGTCTCCTGATGGTCTTCCCGATGTAAAAACTGCTGCAGGAGCTGCAAATGGCAGCATACACTACAAACTCCGCATGGCAGTCGTAGTGTTTCCTGTGTGTGACCATCCAATCGTTGTGTGCAAAGCGGTAGTGGGTCCCTGTACATATGTGGGGGCACACCACGCATTTCCCGCAATTAAACATACCCACAGGCAAATCGTCGGTGCTCCATGTTTTTTTCTCGAAGGTATTTCTTAGCGTTTTTGTCCTTTTGTAGCAAAAGGAAGGGCTGTCCCCTAGTACCACTCTGAGATTCTCATCCGCAGTGATGATGTTTCAGTTGGCTAGTAGGACGCTTTTGATGGTGTCCATGTCTCTGCTGATGGGGACGGGATAGCTGGTTAACTTGTCTGTTGTGTCGCTAGTGGAAATGGCCAGTCGTTTGGGAGTGAAACCCTTCTCGAGTATGGGCCCAAACCTGCTATTCCTGAGTTCAGTCACCTCATTCCTGATGGCCATAATAAGTTCTGGGGGGTAGTTTCTGTCGGTAAAGAGTCCTGTAAGAAAATCGCACTCAGAGCGGAAGGTGGTTTCCTCAGACACAAGCTGGGACAGATGGATAAATTGCCCTTTCACTACGTTTTTCTTCATGAAAAACGGGTGCTGGCTGCTATATTCAAGAAAGTTGTTCCGATAGGTATCTTTCCTGTGAATCGTTGACGTAAGCTTCCCCGTGCTGGTTTCAATTGCTATGCTAGTGTCCAAAAAATTGATCTTGTTCCCACATCCCGAGACAACAAATTTCAGGTACGGGATGCTATCGTTAATCTCGGAGATAAAGGATTTCACCCCTGCGTCCGTGCCTTTCCATACGAGGACTAAGTCGTCGATAAACCGCCGGTATAGCATGACATGTCTATATCCTTCTAGCTTCGTGAAAGTCTCCAGTTCCCACGTGCAGAGAACCAGATTGGCAAACGCGGGGGCCATCTTGGAACCCATGGCTACCCCTTTTATCTGTCTAAAGGTGCTGCTCCCAAAGCTAAAAAAGTTGTTTTTAAGCACGGCTGTAGTGAGGCTCATTAACGTCTCTCTCCTGGATGCACTAAATTTGCAATATTTTTGCAAAAAGAGCTCCACTGCTTGTATTCCTTCCAGGTGTGGAATGTTGGAGTATAGTGATTCTATGTCTAGGGTCACCAGCACACAGCCAGCATAGCTGTCGCTCATTCGGTGCAGCTCATTTAAAAAGTCCCAGGAATCTTTGGTGTAAAACTGGGAGTCCTGCACCAGTGGGTTAAAGACTCCGTCAAGATATTCGGCTATGTATTCAGTTTTTGTTTTCTTACCAGACACAATCAGTCTGAATGGAGGATTTGTTGGGTCCTTGTGGACCTTAGGTATTCCAAACGCTTTACCTAGGCTGGGTCGGTTCACTTGTAGGAAGGTCAGCTCCTCTAGGGAGATGAGCTCCTTGTTTTCCAGGGTATTCAACAGTTTATCTATTCTGCTCAAGCTCTTATTCACTTCGTCAATGGTGACCGCTTCATAAAATTCCCTATCCTCAAGGATTTGGCATATTTTATCATCATATGCTTCATGGGACATCAGCACTAACCCTGTGCCTTTGTCTGCTTTCATGACCCTGAGGTTAGGGTCATCACTGAGTGATTTGAGCGCTTGTTTCTCATTGCTAGTAAGGTTGAACCATTTTCTGTCATTTGGCTGGTTGAGCACCTTCCTGAGTTCAAACTCACACACTCTCTGATAGGTGAGTATGCTACTATTCAGGGTTGGTGTAAACAGGCTCCTCTTCCTTAAAGGCATACCGCCAAGCCCCTTGTCCGAGAAGTTGGAACCAGTAATGCTATCCCCATTCTAACTACTTGTAGGTTTGTTTCTTATAATAATTGTTCACTGTACATCCTAATGTAACTTTTTCTTACCTGTGTATACTAACTATATGATGCTTTGTTTTTCTCTTTATAATTGTTATTGTACATACTAATGTAACTTTTTTTTCTTCCCTGGGTATTTAGTGCATAACTACAATCGTATGTTAGCTGTCAAACATTGTTGTAACCTACTATATACTATTGGAATTTTTTGTAACCTACTATGTACTATTGGAGCTTTTCTCCCCGGGCCTCCGCTGAAAATGGACATGTGTCCAGTCGGACTTTCCCGGTCAACAAATGTAAAATAAAATAAAATAAAATAAATAAAATAAAATATATAGATGTATGTATATATGTATATATATATATGTATATGTATATGTATATATATATATATATATATATATATATATATGTATTTATATATATGTATGTATATATATGTATATATATATATATATATAAACGAAAAACCATTCTAAAACTGTAAAGCAAAGTAGAATAATGCCAATAAACAATTAAAACTTTGTAACTAATAAAATTACGAATGGAGAAAAACACAGCTGAGGCCGAACTGTTGTCTAGCGCTTTCATTCCTTTATTGTTGCTAGGAACTTCATCAGAACTGAAAAAGTACATAGCCATGCTCTATAAATATGCTGTATACAGGAATACCTAATTTGCATATGATGTGATTAGTGGCCAATGGCCAAAGATTTCTTTTCACAATACAAAAGAAGAATTCAAACCAATGATTATGTCCTCATGTTAATACAAGGGCCAATGAAAATGTTTTCAATTCTTACCAATAGTCATTGTGATGTGTGTGTTATAACAACTTTTGAAACTAACTAAGAGTGAGTTGAACAAATACTTAATACCATTGTTTTTTTACGATGTTATTGTGTTTACTTTTAACTGATAGTTATATTTCCAATTAAACTAGAAGCTGGAAAATCATAGGACTGACCCTGTAATAGTAGTGGAACCATTGCTTATGTTCTATCACTGTTTAAGAACTAGTGTAGTCAAAACAAACAGTCAGTACATGTTAATTTGCCCATCTTAAAGCACATTTAATGTTCAGAGAGTCATTAAGTCCTGGATGAGTGTCAGAGTTTAAAAGTAACTGCCACCTCAGTTCTTTTAACTCTAACAGAGTTTCACAGTCTCCAAAAACTGTCCAACTTGTTCCAGTACTATGAATTTAAACCCGTTGAAGTTTGTGCATAGTGCACTGTGCTTACCTAGTGCATTACTGTCGTCTTTTCGCCTGATGGCAGATAAATGTTCCTTCACTCTATCAGATAATTTTCTGATAGTTTTCCCCACGTAAAATGCTGGGCAGGAGTTACATGCAGCAGCGTACACTAGGAACATGGCATGACAGTCAAAGTGGTTGTGAAATTTGACTGTTAGATCACAGTGCACGAAAGTGAAGCTGCTGCCAGTCCACATGTGTTTGCAAACTACGCAATGATTACAAGTGAACATACCTTTGGGACCTCTGTTTGGTACAGGCTGAGGATAAAAGAAAGGTTTATCTTTTTCAAAAGACATTTTGAGCGTGGTGGTCCGTTTATAAGAGAAAGTGGGATTTTGTCCCAGAACTTTCTTGAGGTCTGCATTTGCTCGTATGATGTTCCAGTTTTTTTGCAAGACTTCTCTTATGTTTCTCATGTCTCTACTGATGGGGAGCGGGTAACTGCAGTTCCTATCCATGGAATTATTTGTGTAATCATTGCGTTTAGGGATGAAACCATGCAGTAAGATTGGTTTATGCCATGTGTGTCTTCTTTCTGCTACTTCTGTAAAAACTTCACTTATTAGTTTTTCAGGGTAGTATCTCTTCTCGAACATGTGGGATAAGAATTTACATTCTTGTAAAAAGGTACGGTCATCAGATATAATTCTTGAAAGTCTTATGAACTGCCCTTTTAACACGTTCCGTTTCATAAACAAAGGATGTTGGCTCCGAAAATCAAGAAAATTATTTCTGTAAGTGTCTTTGCGATACACATTGGAGTTGAGAGTGTATCCTGGGTTTACTATGGTAATTTCAGTATCCAAAAGTTGATTTTATCACCGCATCCTGATATCACAAAGTCTAAATAAGGTAGGCTGTTATTGAGGTTCTGTATGAAAATATCAAGTTCATTTTTGGGACCTTCCACAGAAAAAGATATCGTCAATAAAGCGACTATAAAGATGTACTTTGTTGAATTGTTCCAGAAAGGACAGTGTTTCAATTTCCCATGTGCTTAAAACTAAATTAGCAAATGCTGGGGCCATTTTGGACCCCATAGCAACTCCTTTTACTTGTTGATAAATTTGGCTGTTGAAATGAAAGAAATTGTTGGTTAACACAACTGTGGTAAGGGAAATCAGTGTCTCTACCACGTCAGCACTAAGACGGGCATACTTGGTGAGAAAAAGCTCTAATGCTTGTATTCCTTCGAGATGTGGGATGTTAGTATACAGGGCTGTGATGTCCAATGTTACCAGTATGCATTTAGAGAGGTCAAGTGAGCATTTTGTAGCTCATTTAAGAAATCCCACGAGTCTTTGATATAGAACTTGGTAGCTTGCACCAAAGGGTTGAAAATACTGTCCAAGTATTCAGAAATGTTTTCTGTTTTTGTCCGTTTGTTGGAAATGATAAGCCTGAATGGGGGATTCACAGTGTCCTTATGTATTTTGGGAATGCCAAACAGTTTCCCCAAACACGGGTTATGTACTGACATGAACATGTAGTCTTCCAAAGACAGGTGTTTTTCACGTTCTAAGGTTTTCAGTAATCTGTCTATTGTTGCAAAATGTTTATTAACTTCGTTCAAGGATACTTTTTTGTAGAAAGCGTTGTCTACTAACATGTTTTCAATTTTGGCAACATAGTCTTTGTTTTCCATTAGTACAATGCCTGTACCTTTGTCTGCCTTCATAATTCTTAGGCTGGTGTCTCGGCAAAGTTCTGTGAGAGCTAGTTGTTCACTGTTTGATATATTGTACCATTTCTCTGTACTGGGTTGGTTTAATAAATTCCTTAGATCAAATTCACATACATTTTGACATCGTCTGAGAGCTTACAGGTTCCCAACCGGGACCACAAGAAATTCACCACTTTTTTCTGATTTAGTTAAGTTGTTTAATGACACTGGTCTGATGGCTCTTAAGCGCCTTATTATTCATAACCAAGTCAGAATGGAGGCGATTAAACAAGATATAGAGCGCCTGCATTCCAACATCCTCAGACATCCGGATTTTAATAATGTAAGGCACCTGCTAGACAGTGTCTCTCCTAAGATAACAAGGCATGTAGCCACGCTTGTCCACAGAAAAAAGCAGAAACTACAGCGTGATTTACAACAATATTTGAACCACACAGCTTATAGGCTAAGCAATGAAAGATATCAAAGGACAAGAGAATATCATATGAGACCAGTCCAGCTACAACAAGTACAAGCAGCTATGTTCGCACCCCCACCTCCAGGATTTCATAATGCTCAACACTTTGTGGTTAATGAGCAACCACCACCCCCACCTTTGTTGCTGAATCCTCAGCACATCAGTTTCAATAACCCACCTGCTCCTCCCCCTGCCATTACACCTCCAGCTTTCGCACCTAACCTGATTGCAGAAGAAGAAAGGCAAAGGCCTTTTTTATTGCAGCAGCCACCGATCAACCTAGACATGGTGGCTACGCCAATCCCAGGTGTGAGAGAAGGAGTGAGGGGGAAGAGAGGGGGATGGAGAGGAAGAGGGAATGGAGTGAACAGATACAACTTTGGAGAACGGACTATGGTAACAAGGAGCACAGTGAGGGGAGGTTACTAAGCACAAGAGAACACTTTCTCTCCAATGCAGTTTTTAATTTAACTGATAGAAATTTATCTGAAGCTCACCTGCAACTACTCAATAAAGGGTTTACATTCATACCCTCGCAAAGGGCCAGAATCACTGACACCCTATTAGATCTAAGGTTATATTTAAGAAAACTAAACCTGAGAATGTTTTTTTCTGACAGAGATGACCCACAAGATAGCTCAACTTTCACTGACTCAAATGAAGCGCACAATAATACAGTAACAACAGACTTAATTACATCAAATGTAAGGAAAACCAGCTTGTTTAACCCAGTTTTAAACTCTACACTAGCCACTTTTCAAAATGTATGTGAATTTGATCTAAGGAATTTATTAAACCAACCCAGTACAGAGAAATGGTACAATATATCGAACAGTGAACAACTAGCTCTCACAGAACTTTGCCGAGACACCAGCCTAAGAATTATGAAGGCAGACAAAGGTACAGGCATTGTACTAATGGAAAACAAAGACTATGTTGCCAAAATTGAAAACATGTTAGTAGACAACGCTTTCTACAAAAAAGTATCCTTGAACGAAGTTAATAAACATTTTGCAACAATAGACAGATTACTGAAAACCTTAGAACGTGAAAAACACCTGTCTTTGGAAGACTACATGTTCATGTCAGTACATAACCCGTGTTTGGGAAACTGTTTGGCATTCCCAAAATACATAAGGACACTGTGAATCCCCCATTCAGGCTTATCATTTCCAACAAACGGACAAAAACAGAAAACATTTCTGAATACTTGGACAGTATTTTCAACCCTTTGGTGCAAGCTACCAAGTTCTATATCAAAGACTCGTGGGATTTCTTAAATGAGCTACAGAAATGCTCACTTGACCTCTCTAAATGCATACTGGTAACATTGGACATCACAGCCCTGTATACTAACATCCCACATCTCGAAGGAATACAAGCATTAGAGCTTTTCTCACCAAGTATGCCCGTCTTAGTGCTGACGTGGTAGAGACACTGATTTCCCTTACCACAGTTGTGTTAACCAACAATTTCTTTCATTTCAACAGCCAAATTTATCAACAAGTAAAAGGAGTTGCTATGGGGTCCAAAATGGCCCCAGCATTTGCGAATTTAGTTTTAAGCACATGGGAAATTGAAACACTGTCCTTTCTGGAACAATTCAACAAAGTACATCTTTATAGTCGCTTTATTGACGATATCTTTTTTCTGTGGGAAGGTCCCAAAAATGAACTTGATATTTTCATACAGAACCTCAATAACAGCCTACCTTATTTAGACTTTGTGATATCAGGATGCGGTGATAAAATCAACGTTTTGGATACTGAAATTACCATAGTAAACCCAGGATACACTCTCAACTCCAATGTGTATCGCAAAGACACTTACAGAAATAATTTTCTTGATTTTCGAAGCCAACATCCTTTGTTTATGAAACGGAACGTGTTAAAAGGGCAGTTCATAAGACTTTCAAGAATTATATCTGATGACCGTACCTTTTTACAAGAATGTAAATTCTTATCCCACATGTTCGAGAAGAGATACTACCCTGAAAAACTAATAAGTGAAGTTTTACAGAAGTAGCAGAAAGAAGACACACATGGCATAAACCAATCTTACTGCATGGTTTCATCCCTAAACGCAATGATTACACAAATAATTCCACGGATAGGAACTGCAGTTACCCGCTCCCCATCAGTAGAGACATGAGAAACATAAGAGAAGTCTTGCAAAAAAACTGGAACATCATACGAGCAAATGCAGACCTCAAGAAAGTTCTGGGACAAAATCC
>NC_056739.1:1071315851-1071325851 GCF_019279795.1 Protopterus annectens
TCTGGTGGGGGTGGGCTAATCGTAGAGCAGACAGTTCAAGGAATGTGGTTATAGACAGTAGTAGAAGCCACATATAGTTATCCTAGAGATGAGAGCAGTTTGCTTGAGATTACAAGCCTTTCAGGATGCTTTTCCCATGGGTGTAAGAGCCATTCACTTAAGCATCATGACTATGGTATGGTATGGTACATCATCAAGCAGAGAGGGATGCATTCCTAGCCCTTGAGCTGGGAGGCCATGAGGGTGTGAATAGGCAATTTCATTTCATTACTCTCTGCTACCCATGTTCCTGATCAGGCTAGTTAGTTTGCTGACAGACTCTGTTGTTGCATTCTGATGCTGCATACGTTTTCCTTCAGTCTTCTAGTTGTGAAAAGATTTGGTTTGCCAGTAGGCAGCCTTTGCTGCAACCTTTTTTACTCCAAGCCAGTATGAAATGTAGCAAATTTTTCTCCCTCATCTCTCCACACAGATGGATGTCCAGGAAAGCTTTATTCCAAAAATGGCCAGTAGTACTCCTGTACATTTTCTCCCATTTGCCCGTATTTTAAAGTTAATCCAAAAATCCATATGTAAGAAAACATAAGTTGTTGTCACAGCCCTTCCTTGGGGCCTGACAAATTTGATACCTCCCGCTTTAACCTTATGTTATGGGGGGTGCTCTCCACCTGAAACTTTTCAGGACCTTACGCACTCACCTATCCAGCAAGCCTTACCCAGGCCTTCTGTCACTTTGCCTAACTGCGTAGTTACTCCAATTCCTGTAATGGTCAAGGACTGTGATTTTACATGCCTAGGATGGTCCAGGTTGTAACATCTGGAAATGGACATGATTTTTTTTTCAGCAACTTCAAGAGGTCTGGGTTCTTTTTTTCCACCATTTCTCACCCTTCTAGATTATTTATCTCAAGTTTTTGGTTCTGGGCTAAGCTACTCTTCCTTAAAAGTACACTTGGCAGCTGTATCTGGTTTTCATCTGTGATTAAGCCATTCCACCATAGCTTCCCTGGAAATATGTAAAGCTTTTCTTTAATGGTTCTTCCTCCTCAGACTTCTGCTTAATCTGTGTTACCATAGAACTTGAATTTTATTTTGGAAAAATTGCATTATTTACTTTTAAACCAGCTGCTAAAATGGAGTTAAGGTATCATGGAAAACTATTCATGCCAGCTAAAACTTCAGCTAGGCATGTTTCAGCTATAAAGTACTGTGTCTCAGCCTCCACAAAGATGGAGCATTCTTGTGGACTAACCTTTAATGTTTACCTAGGTAACCACCCAAATGATCCTAAACCCATCTGCTAGTCTTGCTTGTCTCTTTTTGAGATTCTCCCAGGCTCAGAATCTCCTCCCAGACTCTCATAATGTACTACACATCTTCTGTGCAGGTCTTATTTGCTGCATTTGACTACAACAGTGAAAGACATTTCCATGATTATTCAGCAGTATTTGGGGTCTTTTTCATTAAAATAGAAGCAAGTTTAAGCCAAATTCTTGACTTACAGTTTAGATCTTTACCTTTCTTCAATATCTGTACAGCTGTTGGCTGATGGTTTAATTAGGTAGCTAATTGTTTTAAACTAGTTCACCATCTTGTAGCTGGTAGCCTGTTTATATAAGGCAAGGTTATTTCAGTTTTCTTAATCTTTTGGCTGATCTGCTGTTTATAGGTGATTACTTGGTTTTGTGGAAGCATTTGGCTCTGTCTTTGATTCTGAATAAGGCCTTCATTTTCTGAAAATGCTTAAAGTGTTGGTACAAGAATCCCTCTCAGGAGGACCTACTCACTTTGCATTGTGTGCCTGGGGTGGATCGTTAAGGTGCAAAATGTGATGTATGTGAAAAAATGGGTTCCATACTTTATGGGATGGAAGAAACTGGTTCATTTAGATTTTTTTGTTACTTTTTCTGTAGTTATTACAAAATCAGTTTGCTCTGTGTGGTGTTGGAATGAGCACCATGGGGCTGTTCATTCACTAGTGGTCTCTTAAATCATATCTAATCTAAACATTTTCTTTATCTCCTCCCAACTGTCAGCTTTTGAGTTTCAGGTTCAGTGCAGGGTATTAGGTTAACTTTCTGTCCCAGGATTATTTCTGTTTTAGTAAGAGTTATCCTTCCAAGCAGCTCCTCGGAAGGAACTCTTGAATCTCCTGTCTCTGATCCCTTGAAAGGGTCTCATCCACTACTTTCTTGGGGAAAGGTGGCTCTTTCTTGTCTAGTTCTTGGTCCCTGACCTCAGATACAATGTTTACTGCATTGTTTGCATCTCCCTCCATGTTTTAAGATATCGCTTCTCTGTTTGTATCACGTTACAGTTCACATCATTGTCCTATTCACTTATCTGATAGGGCCCTTGCTACTTTGCCAGGAACTTGTTTTCAATTCTGGGAACCAGAACTAAAATTTGGTCTCCCACTTGAAACTGCTTATCCTGGGCATTCTTGCTACGTACTCCTTGGTTGCTTACTTAATTGCTCTTGTGTTCCTGCACAGTAGGCATCTCAACCTTCAACCTTATCTGTAAATTGTTTTAGTAGTCTGTAACGCTCTTGAGTGGTGTCTTCTTTTCTTTTCATGTCTCTTTCACTATAACCAGTAGTCCTGTGGGCCATTTGCCATATAACAATAAAAAAGGTGCTGAGTCCTGTAGAGGTTTACAGCACTTCTGTGACGAAACATTAAATAATTTAACAATTGGTCCTGTTCTTTCCCACATTTTTCTCTAGACTTTCTCACTGTAGATTTTATGGTCTTTTTATGTTCCACTACCAACCTATTCACTTGGGGATCATAAACTGAAATTCTTAGCCGTTTTATTGAGAAACTGTGACAGTACTGTTTCCATGATTTTAGGCATAAAGGGCATCCCTTCCCCTTAGGTATTCCAGTCTGGGAGAAGAGCGGTATTAATTTTTTAGCAATCACTTTGGAATTGGCCTTCTTAAATTGGAAGGCTTCTGAGAATTGGTGGTTAGAGTATAACATCATTAGGATGCACTGAAATCCACTGCTGAACTTAACTGATGGCCCCACAATGTCTGTAGCAGCCTTTCTAATAAAACATCAGTTATGGACAACAGAATTAAACGATTCTTAAACGCTAGTTTGAAGGCTGCCAGCCTAGCCGGAGAGAATTTTATAGATAATTCTATCATGTGTAAATATTAGTGTAAGACCCAGGCTTGTTGTCTTAAATGGGAAAAACTGCTGTTGGATGTGGAGCTGAAAAAAATGAAACAGTGCTGTCTACTGACCAAAGTAAAGCATGTGGTGACCCTTTTATGTAGACAGTGGTTCAGAAGAGACTAGATGAAGAAATTATTTCTATTGTTTTAACCAAGAGTTAAATTGCTAGATTTAAACATGCAAATGTATTTTTATTGCTCTGCTTCTTCACCAGCTGCAAGGTAAGAAAAGGAGATGTTAAGAATGTAAATGCAGTTTCTGTTAGCTTGGGAACCCAGGGAAGTGTGAAGAATGATGTAATGTGAATCAGAACTGTAATTTTAATTTAAATAGAGAGAACCAGTTAGAAATAACCATTTTGTCTTGACCATCCAACTCATCAGCACTCTGCCTGTTTTCTTATGTAAATTATCTTAGACGTGTGTTTTTCTTTTAGAAATAGCTAGAAACTAGAAAGATTAGACTGTGTTTTTCTGTGATGTCAGAACTGTACTACAGAATTATTTTAAGTATTTCTCTGTGATCTTTGAACTCTTGACTAGTATTGTGTAAGAAGTATTGTCTTGTGTTTTTATTATTTATTATTAAATATTTTAAAACTTTTCAACTGTGGCTGTTTTGTGTAGAGATAATTTAAGCTCTGGAGTACATTGCATATTTATAATGATTACTGTACCAAGTCACTCTAAGCCATGACTGTTTATTTATACTACCAATTGGATAATAATAATGCGCAGTAATAATTGGACACCCTTTAAGGGCCTTTGAGTAGCTGATAAGTATTAGCTGGGTGGTGGCAGTGATTTCTACTGTATAGTCTGGGTAAAAGGGGCACAGCTGGAGAACCTGTGCTAGCCTTCCCCAGAAGTGTCTGTGTGGTTGTATAAACTCTTATCTCAGTGTGTGTGTGTCAGCTACTTGGGCAGGGGCACGAAGCACTGGTTGGACAGAGAGGGTGCTGGAGATTTTAGCTTGCCCAGCTGGTTGAGATCTGGACCCTGTAGCTGTGCCAGTTGGGGAGTCTTATTGTGGACCTGGAGAGCAAGGGAGCAACCAGCCCCGGACTGACTGTGATCTCTGTGTGCTCTTAAGGGGAATTGCACTTTACTCTGTGTATTGGTTATCCTTTCCTCCTATATGAGATGCCCTCTCTGGTGTTAGTGGTGAGGATTGAGGCTCCTTGATTGCTGGGCCAGGGCAAGGGCATCACACCTAGGTTTGGTGGTTTCCTTTGGCACTCAGGACACCCTTTACAATAGTTAGTTTTTTTTTTTTTTTTTTTTACAAAACCTGGTCGTTGACACCTGGCTTGTTCTACCCTCTCTATAGATATGTCCATGCTTAAATAAACTTCCACTACATGACTATGGGCCATCTTCATGACTATGTGCCTAAATGATTTTGGTACCAGTAGCTGACTCACAGTGTCCTCCTTGTCTGCTTAACCACCCTGTACACCAGGTCATTCCGTGTTTCAGAATTAGGATAAGATGGTGTGGGTCCTACAGGTATCCTTCCCAGCACACACATATGCTACCCTGGAAATGTTCTTCTAGCATGGCTCAGTGTCTCATCTTGCCATGGAGCCCTCTTAAAAATCATAAACAAGCCTATCTGGAGGTCAGATAAATTGAAATCATCTTTGTCTCTGAAGGCAGACGGCATGGCCTCCTGACTGACAGAAGTAGATACCCAGACGTCTGTATACCATTCTTCCCCAAGGAAGGTAAGTTGCTTTAGTGCTTCAATATTTCATTCAGTATTTTTATACCTTGAAGCCCCACTCTCTTTTGTTTTTCCCTTGTAGGTATTTTCTCTTTGTGATTCCTCATTGCTGTCTGTCTTGTCTTGTGAGTTTGATCTTACATTAGACACTAGGAGCCTTGTTTTCTCCATAGGGGCTTTGCATCCTGTACCTCTGCCGAGAGTATTAATAATACATGAGCTGGGATCCCTTTCTAATTTAGACAGCTTTATCCATACTTTGGTCTGTCCAACACCCTCTACTGTTACATCAGTCTTGTGTATCCTCTGCTTTCTTATGGCTCTTGACTAGTGTGGGTGTCTTGTTCCTGCAATCAAGTTGTCTGCTTTGGTTTTGACATATTCACATGGACCATGTCAGACCTCTTTAGTGTGTTCACCTTTCTACCTTTTCCAAAGAAAAACAAAGTCTTTTTAAATTATTACATGAGGGGTTAGGTAAGGGATTGCAACTAATGGGGATGGAGGATTTTCACAAATTGAGTTTGTACTTCCACCTGGGTAACTGGGTAGTATTTGTTTCCCCCATGAGTACATGCTACCTCATTGGACTTCAGTTTAGCAGACCTCTCCCTAAACATGTTTTATAGTATTCTCTCTGCCTGTCATATTAATGTCTCAGCATCTTGGTGGTTGGTATGATACATCCATTTTTTTATTATTATTATTGCTGGCAAAGCCCTTCTAATCACCAGAATTTCAGTCATTGTTTCTTTGTTGTTGTTTTCCTCTGGGTCTAACCAAAGTTTCACAATATGTTTTACTTCAAATAGTTGTGCACTTACTGTCTTACAAGAAAACAATTTTTATTGAGTTCCATAATGCAGAGTGAAACTGCATAAACAGACTTGCACATACTAAGGCCTAGATGGCCATTTCTTGGAATATTCCTTTTTCTTTGGTATGGCAGTCTTGGAGTTAGTATGTATAAGTTCAGGATTATGGGGGGTTTGCACACTGGGTGGTGCAGGGGTCAAGTTCTGCAGTTTTGTTCTTTTTTTTTTTCCTGCATGTCCGTATTTGTTGGTGTGAGTGCCAAGATTTTGACAGTGAGCCATCGAAGTAGGCATTGAGGTGCTTCCCCTTAAGATGGACTGCCATTATATTGGCTCATTTGTATTGGTCCTAAGATTCTTGGTTGGCAGCCCTTTCAAATGGTACTAGATAAGCATCCAAGTGTTTGACACTTTGAGAGCCTTCAGTAGTGTTGTGGCTCTTGGTTGTTGTACTGACTTGGTCACTGCTGCCATCTCTTTGGCAGCTGTAGCTGTTTGTAGCTATTGTTCCCCAGTGGCCCATCATGTAGCCTAATCTCAGGGGCACAGGCACTCTTCTGCATTGGCTCCAGGAACTCCTCATTGCCAGAAGTGCACTGTAATCATAACACATAAATCCTTTTTGGCTCTGAAAAGTGGAATAGAATCATCTAATTGCTGTGAGAAGTTCCAGCTGCCTGCTGCATCCACTAGATGCAAAGTTTTCAAGGAGCAGACATGTGTCATTTTTCATAACATAAATGTCTTTTATTGGGTGCAGCATAAAACAAGACTGACTTTGCTAGAAATTTTAACCAAAAATGTAATGACAGGTGAAATGAAACCAATAGAGCACTTCATAATAATGCACAGTTCAGTTTGATAGCCACATCAGCAGTAATGTACTTTTGAGGTCTGACAGCCTTTTTAACAAATACCTCTGGTGAAACAATTTGTGTAGAATCCAGTCTCCTTTAGAACAAGTCTCTGTCAGGACAAAGTCTCCTTCCATGGAAACATGAGTTGAGCAGTACACAGTTTCTTAACCATCCAGGGTTTCTTGGCTGTAACTCTCACTTTTACTAGTACTCATCCATTTTTAGGCAGTTCCAGTACTCCGTTACCAGAACTTCCACTTGGGATCGCAGACTTCAGGTAGGCTCCCACTTCAGAACCAGCTGCACAAGCCTTGGTTTGCCTTGCCTCTTAGAAATGCACCCAAGCCTAAGTGACGTTTGTCATAGCCAACTTGCAATGACCCTAAGAAGCTACAAGCGTTCCTGCTTCTCTGTATTATTGTAGTGCAGCAGCTCAGAGCTCTAAGGTCTGAAGTTCAGTCCTGATATCTGATCACTGTCTGTGTGAAGGCTCTATATTTCTTTCTCCAAGGTAATTCTTGATCAGTGCTATACCTCAATCAACAAATACAGATAGGTAGATAAAAATAAATAGCATAATTTCCCCTACACTAGCTCTCTTAATCCTTACCGTGTGTAACTTCAGTAGCCCATTCTTAGCTTTGGATCATTAAAAATTGTTCTCAACTAATAAAATCTATAACCTGTTAGTGTGATGGTTCCAAAAGGCGAAGAGCTATGTTATACATGTGTTTGTATATGTATGTTTGTGAGTTCCTGTTGTTAGACTGAACTTTTGTACTATCAAATGACAATACATTGAAGTATGGAACATCGAACCGTCTTTGCATTGGAAAACCAGTATTTCTTGTGATTTGGTGTTTGCCCTTTCCACAATGTGGAGAAATCTCAGAATTGGTATATATGATATGCAGAGACTGTGGGGAGAGCAGGGGACAAAAATACTGTTTATGTTACTGACTTTCTGAAGCAAAGCCGGTTCAATGTTCCACACTTCAGTCTAATGATATGGACTCTTGCATGTACATGTGTGTGAGTGCAAGTTATATCACTCTATTGGACTCAAAAGCAGATAGATTCAGAAGCATGTTGTGTTATTAAATTTGAATTAGTCAGATTACATTTTCTCAAAGTTGCTAGCATGTCTAAGTTCTTTTACTGGTACTGTACTTATTGCTTTTTTAGTAGATAAAAATCCTGTAACACTAGAATTGAAACATTACTTAAATACTTTAATTCCTTATTTAATAAACATTTTTTTCTTTTTGCTTTTGTTTTTGTGGCAGTATTTAAGATTATCCTACAGTACTAAACCTGAACTGATTCTGCGACTTATGCTTAAGGAATGGCAAATGGAACTGCCTAAGCTTGTCATCTCTGTGCATGGTGGAATGCAGAAGTTTGAGCTTCATCCAAAAATTAAGCAGGTTGTTGGTAAGGGTCTTGTGCAGGCTGCTTTAACAACGGGAGCTTGGATTTTAACAGGAGGAGTAAACACAGGTAAGAGACTATTTGACAGCATATTGAGGGTTATGTTTACAAATTAATTTGTGTGAGTTATGTATTTATTTGCTTTTGTTGACCAAGAAAGTCCACTGGGCTGATATGAGCCCATTTTCAGTGGGGGCCTGGGGAGAAAAGCTCCGTAACAACATGCAAGATAATAGAAATTTGTTAAACCAGGTATTTACAGTATTTAGCAATTTACAGGAGTAACAAACAGGACAGTCATTGTTCAATTATATGGATGGAAGTTATGAAAGAAACGTTCATACATAGCAATGTATTCAGTATGTGTAGAGTTTAACAGTTATACGCATAACAATGTTGAAGTACATATTGGACAGAATAGACTATGTGGTTAACTATACAATATTCATAAACCAGGACAGAATAACTACACAATTTTTCTTATACCATGTAAAGCAAGGTGAGGTAGGGTATGCTTTTCAAGGATGTCACTTAAGAAGGGAGAATAATGCTGAGTATGGGGATAATAGGGCTCAGTCAGGAAATCAGGTTATAGAGGAATTGGAGATGGTACATGGGCAGAGCCATTGAGAAAAGTGAGATTGCTGTAGAGACGTTTTAATAAGGGGACACTCTTAATGGTCCAGAGAGGAGGTTGGAAGAGCGTTGTGTATCTTCAGCTTCCAGTAGAATTTTAATAATATAAAACTTAAATATTTTAACATATGTTGAAGATGGTATTTCCGTAGGCTCAGATTTTGGTTTCAAATCACAGTGAATTCCATTCTACAGAGTTACTGTTATGTTTGTTGAATTAATTGAAAGAATGGTTAGGGCATATCAAATTAGTTTACCTCTTTTACAGTGGGTCCTGAGATGGCTTAGCACAACAGTAAAAAGTGTCAGTTGTGGGTGCTCCAATAACTCTGTTAAACCGATGTTAAAAGCTTTTTTTATGCTATTGTCCAAGCTGTCATCGGGTAATTATTTGGGTAGTATAGTAATTGTGTTAGCCAAATAATTATCTTGAAGCTTTCTGCTAAAATTGGTGGGAAATGTAACACTTGATTGAGTGGTTAAGCAGTTTATTGCCATGAATTCTCATCTGTACCACTTTAACATAGTGACAAGACATGGGTAACAAACCCATGTTCTATTACTGTACTCTAAGCACCTAACATTGGCTGCTGTTAGCAGCTGACACTGTCCATTTTGACACTCCCTGTTTATTTGAGTAGAGACTACTGGGAGCAGCAGACTCTCTGGTTGTAAGGGTTGGTGCCTATTGTAGGTATGCATTTTTTTATTTGCTGGCAGGAAACCAGAATATCTGTAGGCAGTGATAACAGTGCATACCACCCACAGCACAATCCTGTTTTTTTTTTTCTTAATGACGATCTGGATGGATGTTGGGGCAGTAAGTAATTGTTAAATATGTTTTATTAGCCATTATTTATTCCAGTTTTGGTGATCACAAACTGCAGGTGATCTCCAGAAGGTGGATGTCTGTCTGAGGGAGTTTAAGTCCGCAGTGAAGTGATTAATGACATGGGATTGTGGGAGCCAATGTATAGTGCAAGAAATTGAAATAGATTACTGTAACAGTTTTCTTGTTTCATTTTCATCACAGGGTAACATCACAAAGATACACAGAAGGTGGTTGTGTGTATGCACATGATATGGTTAGAGATGGTGTGCATGACTGTGCACCAAAGTTGAAATTCATTACTGAGGCTGCTGTGCCTTTCACGTAGTCGCACATCAGATATATGCATAGAAGGCATTTTTTATGGGGCAAGTTATGTTTAAAAGCAGGAGCAGTTACAAGATTCATGTGAAATGGTGATTGATATGGTTTGTTAAGGAGGTTCAATATGTATTTGAGAAAAACAAGTAACTGTACATAACTGTAGTCATTATTTCTTTTGCTTTCCTCACAAAAATG